>NC_143152.1:5509785-5721050 GCF_041381405.1 Jatropha curcas | reverse complement strand
ACTAAAATCTGTCCATTTAGATTTCAAAATGTAATGCTAGCAGCCAATATCTTGCCTCATGCTTTCTTATCCTCTACTGGCATTATCCATTGGTGTTTATGTAAGTTTTCCATTCCACTTGGTTGAAGAGAAATTGTAGTGGTACACATGTATCGTTTCAAGGACAATAATTGGAAGACTTTACTAGTGCAGTTAAAAGCAGGATATATAATTGATTAGATGGAACCCCAAGATCAGCATAGAACTTTAGAACTCTCTATCTATTTGAACTAGCAAAACTAACTACCATGCAATCATGATTTTGATTTGTTCTTATACCTAAGAACTCAATTCAAAAGAACTTAAAGAGAAAATCCCAGAATATCCCCTTTAAATCCAATTCAAATTAGATTTTAAAAAACATAAGAAATAAGAATTGAATCTGAATAGCAGTTGAATAAATCAATTACATTTCAAACAACACCTTATGCATAAAGATAAAGAAGGCAAAAATCTCACTTTCATTAATCTGAAATTATCCAAAATTCAAAATCTCTAAACAAAGAAAGCTAATCCCTTTATATAGAGTAGGGGTGTACAAAGTAAGTAAATAAAAATTAAAACAATAATTAAAGCCATAAAGTGGATAGCTCTCAACTTTCATAACTCTCTTGACTCTTCATCTTCTACCTTCTTGTCTCTTCAAGTTTTAATGATCCAAAATAAGCCTAAATAGGTTGTCCAATCCAAATATATGGCCCCCAAAATGAGTTTTGAGCTAAAAGCCCAAAAACTTCAAAATTGCCAAAACGGGTCTAATGATGTCATTACTCTATAAAATTTCCCATATATAAATATAGGCCTAAAAGGAACTCTAAACCAGCTCAAATGCATTTTAAATAATTTAGGAAGTATTTTAGCCCATATTTTAACTAAAAGCCCAAACATTTTATAAATTTTCATACCCGGACATTTTCTCGTTTTGACTCATTTTGCCTCCATAACCTGTATTGTATCCTTCCCTCCCTCTTCAATATGATTCGTCCACGAATTATTGAGGTTTGGTAAATGATTTATCCGTGGATGCACAATCATCAATATTAGTAGCGATTTCAATTTTCTCACCTACTCCCGACTCACATTCCACTATTTGCGAGTTTTCAAGATACATATTACAATAAATGGAAAATTCAAAATTAAATTTCATGATTCCCTTCATATTATCTTCAAATGTATCCTGATGAGTAGCTTGTCCTTTTAACTTCTTGATTTGCATAATCTGATTGTCTAGTTTGCTGTTGATACCATCAAGTTGCACATTTAGACTTTCAAATCCTTGTAGCATGATTGTCATGAAATCCATATTGTTTCTTTTGACTTCCTTTTCTCTTTCGTCTTTTTTTTTTTTTTGAAATTTAACAACAAAAAAAAAAAAAAACAGATTTTCACTCCTCACAAAATACTCCCTTACATGTTTGCTCTCGTAATATGGACACTTGTGTTTCACTCAAAACCTTGGCTTTTACCCTCCTTTAAGCTAACACACTCTTGCCTTTTACCGCTCAAGCTCTCTTTGCGTCTTTAAACAGAAGGTTTAATTCAAATAGCAATCATTGTATCAAAATGCATTCAATTTCAATTTAGAATCTACAAGGAAATTCTAACACTCAAACACTGGAAGCAAATAAAACTTCAGCAAACAAACGAACAACACACACTTGAAGGAAAAGAAGCATATGTTTGATTTTTGTTCAAATAGATAGCAAAGAATCAAATTTGATGCTTGATGATGTAATTAGATGCAATATGGCAGATACAAGAAAAGAAAACTAATGGATGCAAGTAAATAACAAAATCTGGAAATTGAGAAAAGAAATTTGAAATTCCCAAATAGAATCTCAAAATATCACACAAAACACTCAATTAACAGAAAATATACGGTTTTGAATGAATCCCAACTCAATTGGAGTGAGTCGAACCCAAATAGCCCCAAAACTCATAAACAGTCTAGCAATTTAGATTGAAATTAAAGCAACCAACGGCCCGAAATTTCGGGTTTCCCTTGTTGTTTCAGTTTTTTTTTTTTTTTTTTTTTTTTTTTTTTTTTTTTTTTTTGATGATATTTGATGATAATCAAGTGAAGAAAAACAACTTCAACTCAATTTTATGCATGCACAATCTGCCTAGAACCACAAATCTGTAAAATGGGCAGAATTATTCACATATATATATATATATATATATATATATATATATATATATATATATATATTATTTCTTTTTTCTTTTATAATTATACTAATGCAGATGTGTTTGTACAATTTAGGAATGGATTTCCCTAAGTTATACAAACTAAAACGAAGAGATAAGCAGATTTGTGCAAGATGAGCTAATTAAATTAAATCTGAGTTTTTTTGAATTCAAATTAGTTTTAAACAGTTCAAGAACACAAAGAACAGTTAATAAGCTATATTAATAGTAGATAAAGATTAGAAAAATTACTTGGCAAATCAATGCTCTGATATCAAATGATACAGAATCCCAAGATCAGCATGGAACTTAGAACTCTCCATCAATTTGAACCAGTAAAATTAACCATCAAGCAATCATGATTTTGATTTGTTCTTATCCCTAAGAATTCAACTCAAAAGAACTTAAAAGAGAAAATTTCAGAATATCCCCTTTAAACCCAATTCGAATTAGATGTTCAAAAACATAAGAAATAGGAGTTGAATCTGAATAGCAATTGAACAAATCAATTACAATCCACACAACACCTTATGCATAAAGATAAAAGAAGGCATAAACCTCACTTTCATTAAATTGAAATTATCCAAAATTCAATATCTCAAAACAAAGAAAGCTAATCCCTTTAAATAGAGTAGGGGTATACAAAGTAAGTAAATAAAAATTAAAACAATAATTAAAGCCATAAAGTGAATAGCTCTCAACTTCCATAACTCTCTTGACTCTTCATCTTCTACCTTCTTGTCTCTTCAAGTTCTAGTGATCCAAAATAAGCCTAAATGGGCTGTCCAATCCAAATATATGGGCCCCAAAATGAATTTTGAGCTAAAAGTCCAAAAACTTCAAAATTGCCAAAACGGGTCTAATGATGTCATTACCCCATAAAATTTCTCATGTATAAATATAGGCTCAAAAGGAACTCTAAACCAGCTCAAATGCATTTTATATAATTTAGGAAGTATTTTAGCCTTCATTTTAACTAAAAGCCCAAACATTCCATAAATTTCCATATCCGGACATTTTTCTGTTTCGACTCCATAACCTGTATTATATCATATGATAATGGTGCTTAAGGGAAGATCATTGCACAAAGATGAATGAATATATTCGTGTTGTAAATGGGTGATATTGGAGATAAGAAATTGATATTATTTAATTTTAACAAAGGTACGACCATAACACAGCAGATCTCCCCAAGGAGTTCTGTAATTGACTACAAAACATTCATTATTACATAATGGGAACTGCCATTAAATGTTCTCATAGTGGGAATCTTAGTACAAAGTAGTAAGCTTGAGACGTGTAACTACTCTGCTTGCTTATCTTTGCTTAAATATCAGAAGGATGTTGCAAGAGATAATAATACTCTTCTAACATTTTCTTTTTCCACTTGAAACAGCCGAAGATGGAAGAGGATCATCCCACATGGTTGCATCTGAGGATAAGAGACTTTGCCCCAGGATTAAAAGGAAGTAAAACCAGAGGCTACAACTCAAAAGGCTCCAACCATGCTGTAGATGGGAGATGGACTCTAGGTTTTCCAAATGCAAAAGCTTGTGAGGCTGCTCGCTTTGCCATACTGGAGGAAACTAATAAGCAGAGAACTGCTATCAGGAACGCACTTGCTTCACTACTTGAAGAGCAATCAGATGAGGAAAACTCTAAAGCAAGACTTAGTAGGTAGGTAAACTAATCCCTCTCTTCTCTCTCTCTGTTGAGTTCTTCTTTCAGTCTCTTTTTCTTTGAAAATTTTGTTCATGTAACATAGACAGGAAATCTCTGCATTCTAGGCATAGTGATAATATACCATTGTGATACTGATGTTGTTGTTCTGTTATGTATTACGTTTGAAATGTGTAACGATCAACTGCAAAGCAAGTTTATTTGAGTTTTGAACATTTAATAGAAACGAGTATAAACAAAACGTAATTTCTGTCACCATTTGAAAGTGGATTCATATCAAACAATTTAATTGCATTTGTCTTTCTAGTCCTCTCAATCATTCATGTTTTCCTGGCAAAAATTTCTCTTTGATATTTGTAGTTCAAATGCGTTTTTTATGTCTATTTCATCATATTTGACATGTAAGTTGAGTCTGTTTCCAAATGAGAGATGCTCTATTACCAAGCTAAGCCTGTGAATGCACAGTCACATGTAAGTTCTTGTCTTCTTGTCATACTATAGCTTCTCTATCTTTATTATTGACATTGTACGATTTTACTTTTTGATATTACGGTAACTTTTGGTTAGCAAGAAAAACGTGTGCTTTTTGTTAAACTAACAGTTAAAGGTGCTATTTCAGAGGTGAAATGATTTTAGCATCTTTCCATATGAATGAGCAGAGAGTAGATAATTGAAAGACAAGAAATAGAACTGCAAAACTGGAGAGGACAAGCCTATTTGTTTAATATAGGCTGTGTTTGGCAGCAACTTTTTAAGTTAACATGCTAAATGCTATTTTTTATAGTGTTTGGTAATATAGTATTTAAACTAGCTTTTAGAAGTTAAAAGAAGTGTTTTATAATTTTTAGCGTTTTATAAAGACTTACTAAAACAGTTAAAAGCTAAACGCTACTAAAACAGTTAACAGCTATTAAAATAGCTAATTTTGTCGAACTAACTCGTACAAAACCATACTAGTGGCTGGTTGCTTTAGTGAAAGCAATCACAAGTGCACAACTGCAGTGCTAGAAATTTTGGGTTTGGCTAGAGCAAGGACAAATGTACAATTGCAAAGTAGAAATTTTAGGTTAGGGTTTGGCTAAATTATTGGTAAGCCCTCTGTTCTGTGTGTGTGTGTATGAAATGTTCCTTAGACAGACTGACTGATCATGCAGTGAACTGTGTTTGTTGACCAATTAACAGTGTCCAATTATTGCAAGATGACTCGTGTTAGTTAGATCTGGGTTTTGACTGGTTATTGGTTTGCTCTTTTATTTATTTTGTCACAGAGCTACAAAAACACAAGTTTTTGCACCTAATTAACAAGTAAGCCAATGGACACCAAAACAATTATTGATAAAATTGTCCCAAATAAATTTCATGAAATTCATATATATACTAAATAATTTCTAAAGAAAATCAGCATTCTCCCCATCTTTAATTAAAGAAAGTCCTGTTAGGGAGATTTTAAAATATTCAAGACGCTCAATTGGACTAGGCTCCAAAACCATAAATGGCTCGGACAACAATGAATTGCCATCTCATTGGCCCTAGACTATGTTCCTAATTAACAATTACTATGCATTAGTTTTCTCCACTTCACATTAACTAGAGTTGAAATTCTGTAAATCAATAACACGTATATAACTATGCAACCAACAGTACGATTATATATATAGAGAGAGATACTTCTATTATATAATTAATTAAAGATTAAGTATGAAAATATTAAATAAAACCCACATAAAGTGTTATAATAAGATATGAGAGAAGATAAAATAGCAACAATTAGGCATAATAATTAAAAATAAAAAAATGCAAGCTTTTGGGAAAAGGAGTGAGTGGTACGTAATTCCATCACCTTTACGATAAACAAGGCTGTCATGTCAAAATTAGAGCAACTTTTATCTCCATGAAAACCTTTAAAGGCTCTGCCGCCCAGCCCAAAACTCTTAACTATTAAAAACTATTCCCTCTCTCTTCGATATTGCTTTCAACCACATGGCCACGTATAATAGACCAGAGATGCTTATTTGAAGCTTAAAAGCATAAAATGAACGTCACTTTTGAGTAGATAATGCCATATTTTACTTTTAATATTGCTTTTATGAGAGACTACTTGCTTTACTTTAACCAAAAGAGGAAAAAAAAAAAAAACCCATCAGTACTATTCTTTGTAAGACCGTATTTTATATTTTATATGCACACATTCTCATCTCTCTTCTCTAATACTGTTATGCAATGTGTTTCCACCAAAAATAAATTAAAGGCTGTGATGGTGAAAGAAGAGAAAAGATATACTACTTAATAATCCTGACTTTCACCTAACTTTCACTTTGATACAATTCTTTCTCTTCGGATATATATTTGTTTTGTAATAGTCTGAATCATACTTGTCCTAGGTTCGATTTGGCTTTAAAAATGTCAAATTTGTTAGTTCTTAAGGCCCAGAATCTGGCTTTGCTTACAAATAAGTCTGACAAGGATGGATTGGGAAGTGTAACTACCTCAAATTAACAAAAATATTTTCTCGAGTGAGAAAAAAAAATAGTGTTACTGTTTAAGAAATTAGTCACGTCCTCCTCAAATTCCTAAAAAAAAAAAGTATATTTTACTCTCCCCTTCCGAGCCCTGAATCCAATTAGGTCAAAATTAATTAAGTCTGGAACAGTAGAATTTGTTTTTGTATGAAAATTCATTTACATATAATTTTTTGTTTTTTAACAATTTTGATTATACTTGTTGATGAATAAGTTTGGATTAGAAAATATTAAATTTTTTAAAGACTGACTTATCTATTTTATAATAATAATAATTTTCTTCACAAATTAAAACTTATAGAGTTTGTGTATTTAGATACTATATCTCAAGTATTGGTATCCCAGTTAATTAATAAGATAAAAGAGGAAAGTAACCCACTAGTTTTTATATTATATTATATATGTTAAGCAAGTAACAGTTAGGAATAGCTTTTGTTACAGTTATTTTCTTTATTTAAAACAAAGTTAACCGTTATTGTTGAGAAAAAGAAAAGAAAGAGAGGAGAGGGGGTATGGGCCTAGGGGAAGGACTTAGGTAGGGTGTGTCCTAAGCAAGTATATATATTCCTCTCTTTCATTCAAACACTCCTTTTGTGGCATTTTGCAGAATTTGCTTTGTTTGTTCAAATAATTTGGGTGCGCTTTGTATGTCTTTTTAGGCCAACAAAGATATAACCTTTTTGACTGGCATTTGGTCACTGAGAAAGAATAAACAGTGCTACTTTAGGAGTTTTTGGATTATTTGTTGTTAATTACCAAAGGACTGGTTCGGGTCCTACTCATATTTTTATATATATATCCCATTTTCATTCATATTGCAAAATTTAGGGTTTGTATCCATTGAAAATTAGCGATATTAAAGAATTTGTAATGAAAATATTAGATGGTGATTGATCTAGTAATTCAATAATTGGGTACTTGTCTCGCATGCGAGTGTCGATTAAGTTCAAATTTTGATTGTTCCTCTCATATTTAATAATATTCTTTTTATTGGCGATTGAATTTTCATTTTGAAATCTAATGCACAAAAAGAAAAAAGAATTGAGAATTTTTGTTGATGAAGTAACAATATGAAAGAAGACTCTCACTTTATTGAATAAACAAAGTCTTTAAGATCTTCATATATATGGTTAAAATGAGTAGCTTTTTATCATTTTTGTTCGAAAATTTGAATTAGACCCAAAAGAAAGGGGATAAAAAGAAAGCGAAAGAAAAAAAAATAACTAAAAAATGACAAAAATATATATGTAAAAGAAGGCACATACACAAAGGCAGTGGAAATTGAAACATTCCCAACGATGACAATCCTCTTGTTCTTTCATGTCATGTCATGTCATGTTCAAATGCTATTTTCTTGGGGTAAATTCCCTTCAAAAGAAATTAAATAAGTGATATACTTTCTTTCTTGATAATAATAACAATAATTATAATTAATCATTAATTAGTATTATTAATGTTTAATAATAACAATTACTACTTTTTTTTTTTTTTTTTTTTTTTTTTTTGTGACTTGCACTTTATATGTTTAGCAGTAAACTCTGATATTTGAACGAGTCTTTGTATGAAATAGGTAAAAGTGGAAGATGATTGAGGGATGAAAGGGAGATCTCTCGTTTGCTGTGTAAGGAAATTAATTACAATTAATTTATTTATCTTAAAACACGTAGATGATAAGGTATAAGTAGAATTAGTGTAGCTCTCCTTTCTATGCAAAGGCACGCTAGGGAATATAAGACTAGCGACCTAACAGAGAAAATTCAACATACCCATCTCCTCCTCTTCCCTATAACTCAACAACAACTTAAAAAGCCTACTTCCGTAAGATTATGTGAGTACTGTAACTGGGGAGCCTATCAGTTCAGGATTTTGTCACACTCTAAGCGAATCTCACATTAGTTAAGCATAAGACGGAAGTAATGTGCATAAAGATGAACAAGCCTTAGACTTGTAAGAATGATGGATCATCACTCTTAAAAACAAAATCATGTACACTAAATTTAAATTGGATAATATCTTGTTAGATATGAGATATTACAGATTTAGCTCTCGGTTATATTAAATATTTTCTGGACCATATTGATAAAAATAAGACCATATAATGGAATTTGAACTCTAATCCATGCTTGATATTATATTATGAGATAAATACTCAACCATTAAGCTATACGGTACTAGTCAAGTTGTAAGCACTATAAGAAATTATCTTTTTGTATTATCTAAATATTTAACAGCAACGCGAAGACGTTATGAATAACATACTATTATAAAGTATGTGGTATAGATTATTATTTCCAATAGTTATTAAATTCAGTAGTGATTGTACAAGTTACTTTGTTCTACGGAAATATGGAACGGAAGTAAAGAAGAATATATGGAACCCAAGGAAAAAGAGGGTCTTGTCGTTTAAGATTTTGATAAACATAAATTTAAAATTTATTAATTGTCTTTTTCTTTCTTTTAAGCCCATTACTAGTTGCTTTTCAACATATAAAGTGGCATGAATGGCATGTTCTTCCATTTGAATACTACCTCTAATCCATAACACTTATTCTATTTAGAATTTCACATTCCTTAAAAAAATAATTAAATTTACCTAAATTATAATAAATTATGAGTAAATTGATTATATTACCCTTATTTAATACTATTTCTCTAAAAAATCATTAAATTGAAGTAATAATTATTGATCGTATATAAAGAGTAAATATGAAAAAAAAAATTTATTACTCGTTGAAACCATAAATGTGACTAGTATTTTGAAACAAATTATTTTTTCAAATATGACAAATATTATAGAATGGAGATAGTACGAGATTTTATCGTTTTGAGGGCAAGTTAATGCTGCAAATTTTTCTTAAACAAAAATGTGATCCCTCCATTAAATATGTTTCTCCAAAATCCAAATTTGAGCTGAGAAGAATAATATTATGGTGTGGAAATAGCATTGCCAAGAGTTTATAATTCATAATAAAAAAAAAATCTAAATTTGATTCTAAAATATGAAAGATTGGGATTGCACAAATATAATATATGTATAACGTGAAAAGATATCCAAATCTAGAAAAAAAAATAGTTACCTTGTAGGTAAAATTTATCAAGAGATATGGTCACTTTTGGTAATCCAACCGCAATGTTAGTTGTAACGTATAAATTATTCACAAGATTTTTATTTTTGACATGAAAATAAAATATAAGAAAAGTATTTTTGGCATGGGGCCTTTTAGAAAATTTAAAAAAAGAAAACTTTTTTTAATTTTTTTATTAATCCATTTTTTATCTATAAATTTGGTCTATATTCTCTAAATTGGCTAGAAAAATAGATTTAAACCATGTTGAGTAACAACTTTTAAAGTTTTAGTAAAAAACACTGACTTGATTATTTATAGTGTTCGGTAAAATAGTATTTATAATACCGAGGATGTGGATTAATTATGACAAATTCCTTAACATCTAATGAAATGCTAATAAAATTATTAACAACTATTAAAATAATTAATTTTACTAAAAAGAGTCTTCGTAAAATAGATAAAAAAAATGACTTATAATAACTTTCAATACAATAAAAAATTGAACGATTAAACATATTAAATCACAGTAAAGAGAACTAGCAAATTGTATATTCTAAACTTTAAACCCATCAAATCTCCTAATAAAAGAAAATAAAAAGGGAAAAACTAATCAATCAAACATCGGGAGTTCGTTATCACTTATGTTTTCAATTGATGATTTGTTTGCTAATTTTTTGAAGGGAAATAAAAGAATTTAAAAAAGAAAGAAAAAAGAGCCAGATAGAGAGGGTCCAAAGCTCCCACTTTATGAAATAATGGAGTGAGAAAAAAAAAATGTTTTGTGGGTTATTAATCCCCATGCAATATGTGTGTATATATATATGTTATATGAATATTTAAAAGAGTCAATAAGTTTTGTAATATATATATATATATATATATATATATAATCCAATAAAAAAAAGGAAATGGAAAGCCTTTATTCCCTGTCTTAGAGTCCGGAAGAAAATCGTACACAGTTCCCGATTCCTCGAGACATATAGTCCCCAATTCTCTTTTCATTTCAGAGGCTCTCTCTCCACTTTGGAGGATGCACCTGAAAAAGATATTTCATATTTCTCAAATTTATAAATTTTACTATATAATATTCCATTTACCTTTCAATCTAATTAAAATCATTGCCAAATTTCCATTTTGCCTATTCTTGTCATTCCAAACCAGGGTTAGACGAAAGAAATTGAACCCTGAAGAGTGAAATTGAATGGTATAAATCATTTTTCCCTTGTTTGTGTCTTGTATATAAAATTTCTTTAAATATTTGGGAGAGAAAATTTTACCCTATCATTAGATATATTTAGTACTAATAAATCAAAATAATGAATTTTGAATATCGAATGGTTAAAAAAAAAAAACTGATCATTATGATAAGAATTTGAGGTGCACTATAAAGTATTATTATTATTATTATTATTTTATTTGAATAGCATAATATTTTCATTGGTTTATATGAATAGAATTAATTTATGCTTAGATGTAATAGTATTCAAATAAAATCTTCTTACTGGTTTATATAAATGAGATTAACTATAAATTAGGATTACCATACTATTCCAATAAAAATATTCCCACTCGTTTATATAAATGGGATTAATTTGTAAACCCGGACCGAGTTATTGTTGAGATAAAATCCTTCCACAATTACTTTAGGTATTATAAATATATATATTGTTTAATGGGTTTGCATAAAAGAGAGAGACCCACTTCAGAAAACCAGAGATATATATAATATAAGAAAGCAGAGAAAGATAGAGAGAGGGGCAAAAGCTGAATTGCCTTTGATACTGGCGCAATTCGTCTCTCTTTTGTCAGCACATGCATTCCACTTTCCACTACAAATTCTACTTAGCACCCCAAAATTTTACCTCACCTACAAGAAAGGCATTAGCCATTATCCCTTCCCCTTCCCCTTCCCCTTCCTTATATTTCTCAACTTCTTCTCATCTTAATACAATCCACAAACCCTATACAATTAGATAAAATGAGAGCAGGCGGTTGCACAGTACAACAAGCTCTAACAGCAGAAGCCGCAACTGTAGTTAAACAAGCCGTAACCCTAGCAAGGAGGCGTGGCCATGCTCAAGTCACTCCTCTCCACGTAGCTAACACTATGCTTGCTTCTTCTACTGGTTTATTGAGAACAGCTTGTCTTCAATCTCACTCTCACCCTCTTCAATGTAAAGCTTTAGAACTTTGCTTTAATGTTGCTCTTAATCGCCTTCCGGCTTCTACATCCACTCCCATGTTAGCCACTCACTCTCAACAGTTCCCTTCAATCTCTAATGCCTTAGTTGCTGCTTTTAAGCGAGCTCAGGCTCATCAGCGCCGTGGCTCCATTGAAAACCAGCAACAACCTTTGTTAGCTGTTAAAATAGAGCTTGAGCAACTTATTATATCTATTTTAGATGATCCCAGTGTTAGTCGAGTTATGAGAGAAGCTGGTTTTTCTAGTACTCAAGTCAAAAGCAACGTTGAACAAGCTGTTTCTTTAGAAATTTGTTCTCAATCCAATAATTCTTCTTTAAGTATTACCAAATCCAAAGAAAGTAGCAACCTTTTAGCCCTTTCGCAGACTCCGAGCCCTTTGAATAATCAATCGGGCTCGAAACCAATCATACCATCTTTAGATCCGATCAGAAATGAAGATGTCATGAGTGTTGTAGAAAATTTAGTGAAGAAAAGGAAAAAAAATTTTGTTATTGTAGGGGAGTGTATTAGCACTATAGAAGGTGTTGTTAAAGGAGTTATGGATAAGATTATTAAAGGAGATGTGCCTGAGTCTTTAAGGGAAGTGAAGTTTTTACCATTTCCTATAGCTTCTTTTGGTCAACTTTCGAGGGTTGAGGTTGACCAAAAGCTTGAAGAGCTTAAAAGTGTTGTTAGAAGCTATATGAACAAAGGGGTTATCTTAAATTTAGGAGATCTTAAATGGGTTGTTGAGTTTAGAGGTAGTTTTTTGTGTCCAATAGAGCATATGATTATGGAGATTGGGAAATTGGGCAGTGGAATTGGAGAAACTAATGGGAAATTTTGGATAATGGGAATTGCAACCTTCCAAACATACATGAAATGCAATTCAACCTATCCATCACCTGAGACTGTTTGGAATCTCCATCCTCTTACAATTCCTGCTGGCAGTTTACGGTTAAGTCTCATCACCGACAGGTAATTGTAATGATAATAATTAAACTGTTATTATTGGTAAAGTTGGATATATAATTGTAGGCCATTCTTTCTTCACCCTTCTTTTCTTTCTCTCTTTCTTTCTTTCTTTGTGTAAGTATGAAAGCATTTGAATTTCTTTTCTTCTCAATTAAGGAAAAAGAATCACTGTTCATAATTCTTTTTTCAGGGTTTTTTTTTAAATTTTTATATAAAAGCTATTATAGTGAACAAATAAAATGAAAAGAAATGCTGAAATAAAGTTCTTCTTTAGTCCCCTTTTCCCCTTCAAACTTAAAATTTAAGTAATTATACTTGTTTTCTTCCTATTCGAGGGGGCGATAAAAGAGAAAAAGTATATAAAATGAGCAAATCCTTTTGCTTTTCATTTGGTTATAAAAATTGGGAAGAGAGAACTGAAGTTTTGCTATCTTAAATATTAAGAATAGCTATTTGTTATTAACTTTTTTTTTTTTTTCTCTTTGCAAATTGGTCATTTAGTAAAAAGGCTAATTATGACTTTTGGCTTTTCAGTGACATACAAAGTCAGTCCACCAGCAAGAAAGCAGACCAAGATGGGTCTAATGGTTGCTGGATTATACTTGAAGGTGAAGAAGAAAAACAACTCTCCTGTTGTCCTGATTGTACAGCCAAGTTTGAGACTGAGGCTCGAAGCTTACAAATTAGTAGCACTAGTAATAGTGAATCTACTACAACTTCTACCCTTCCTGCATGGCTTCAACAATATAAGAATGAGAACAAAAGACTTGGCTCCACTGATCAGGTAATTATTTATTATTCAAAAAAAAAAAATAATATTCATATGAAAATGACTTTAATTAGTGCTATTAAGTTAAAATCTATTATTATTAGTATAATTAACAGTAATGTAATTATTAATTATGTCTTTTGTTTTTAATAAATATTTTCAGGATTGTGTTTCGATCAAAGATCTTTGCAAAAAGTGGAACTCACTTTGCAATTCAATTCACCAACCCTATTCTTCAGATAAAACCATCACATTTTCTTCTGTATCGCCTTCTTCTTCTACTTCTGCGTTCTCATACGAACATCAATACCCTAATTTGCACCAAACCCATCATCATGACTTTCCAATCGTTATGTCATCCAAACAGTCATATCAAAGAGACCGCCATTTCAACATTTCTTCAGAACCCAGTTTGCGAATTTACATTCCGGAGCTTACGCCTAACTCCACCTGTTCGAGCGATGTAATGGAGGTGGATAATTATCAACACAAGTTCAAGGAGTTAAATGCAGACAACTTAAATACCATATGTAATGCATTGGAGAAGAAGGTCCCATGGCAGAAACACATAATTCGTGAAATTGCGAGCACGATATTGCAATGTAGGTCTGGCATGGTAAAAAGAAAACGCGAAAGCCCTAAAGAAGAAACCTGGTTGTTTTTTCAAGGAGTTGATATGGAAGCTAAAGAGATAATAGCTAAAGAATTAGCGAAATTAGTGTTTGGATCGCAAAATAACTTCATGTCCATTGCTTTAAGCAGTTTTTCATCGACAAGAACAGCAGACTCAACAGAAGATTCAAGAAACAAAAGATCAAGAGATGAGCAAAGTTTTAGTTATATACAAAGATTTGCTCAAGCACTGTCAAAAAACCCACATCGCGTTTTCTTAATAGAAGATGTAGAGCAAGCTGATTATTGTTCGCAAATGGGTTTCAAAAGAGCGATTGAAAGAGGAAAGATAAGCAATGCTAATGGTGAAGAAATTGGTCTGAGTGATGCTATTATTATTTTGAGCTGTGAAAGCTTTAGTTCAAGATCAAGAGCTTGTTCTCCTCCTATTAAACAAAAAACAGATAGATCTCAAGGAGAAGAAGAAGAAGAAGAGAAAGGTTTCAGTGGTGTTATCACAATGGAAGAAACAAGCCCTTGCCTTTCATTGGATTTGAATATCTCCATTGATGATGATAGTAATTATGAGAATGAGTCTATCGATGATATTGGTCTTGTTGAATCTGTTGATCGAAGAATTATTTTCAAGATTCATGAGTTATAATTAGGTGCTTTTCTTTTTGTTCTTTCTTTTTTTTTTTTTTTTTCCCCTTAACCTTTAAATTTTCATTTTTGTTGTTTAATAACTAGATTTTTAGATTTTCATATAATATATATATATAGAGGATTAATTTCTAGGGCTAGAAATGAAGGGGGGAAACAAGTTGCTTCTTTTATGTAAAATTATGTTGTATATTATCGTTCATCATCTTTCATGTAATACTTTTCTTTTTCTTTTTTAGCTTCATAAACTTACAAGAATCATTTTAATTTGTTTTCATTAATTAATATTGCAATTTTTTAGATTATATGTATTGGGTGGTCCGTCAATTTTTCTTTTCTAACATTTTATGCATGGATTCAAGTGCAATCGTGCATGAAAAAAAAGAAATCTCTAGCTACTTGATTGGACAGTGTGCGGATATTCACCTTTTCGACATTTAACTCACAATATATGTAGATATGTATATACTGTTTATATAGAGGCAGCCATTTGACGTTGGTCACACAAGGATGCATTTCTACTGAAATTTGGAAAATAAACATTAAAATACCATTCTTGAATTCTATATAATTCATTCTCAATTTCCTGATAGTTTTAACAATTTTATCAATATTTAACATATACATTGGGAAAAATTTTAAACTAAAAATATTTTTTTTATATTGAATGTATTGTTGAATTTATTCAAGGAAAAAATTTAATTTCAATTGAAAATAATTTTTCATGCAGTTTTTAACATTTTAACTATAGCTATGATACTATTTATATTACTATATTATTCGGTGGCAAAGCAAAATGCCATTCTTTTTAACATTTCATGAAATGTTAGTAAAACAATCGATAGTTATTAAGATATATATATATATATATATTTTTTTTTTTTTTTTTTTGCAGTGTTAGGGAATCGAATTTAAATTTATTTCTAGATCGTAGATATTTTTACCGCTTAAACTATGTTGTGGTGTTAATAATTATTAACATAATTAACAGTCAGTGAGAAGATTAATAAAGCTGCTGCAATTACCACACAATATATTTATATGTCCACAAGTTGCATTTTTGGACAGGGTATTGGACAACCTATTAGAGTAGTCAATCATCCCACCATGATTATATATAATGGGTCAATGAAGTGGCTTCTCAAACTTAGTTACTGAGTTATACATCATGATTAATGTAATTAATTTAGAAATCATAAGACAATATCAACAGTAACACCTTTTTCCTTTATAAATCATGTGCTTCTTATAGCTAGCTAGACTTTTATGTGTGGACCATGTGTTGAATTAATTTTATATTAGAAAAAATTACAAATTAAGGAAAATTGAATGCCTACTACTAATTAACAACCAATTGAATTTTAGAAATCATATTTTCATTGCAAAAGTAAAGTTGGGTTCAAACTTCACCACTTAAAATTTACATATTTGAAGGTAATTAACTATTTAGTCCCTGAATTATTATTGTTTGGCAAGATCACCAATTTGTCCTAAATTTTAGTTGTATTTAGGTATTTACTCCTATCTAAAAAGCATTATCTTTACCGTTAAGTGAAGGACTAAATAATAATTCAATATTGAACACGATGGACTTAAATAATAAGATTATATTAAGTGTGAATGACTAAATAATCAAATACTACATGATATTTAACTAAAAAAAATAATATTTTATACGTAAAGACGAATAAGTAATTTTACAGTAGAGCACGAATATGATTCTCAAGGACTAAATAGTTAATTACTCACTGATATTAAAGTTTCCACCAACACAATCAACTTTTTAATTTAATCTTGCTTTTAAAACAAAAAAAAAAAAAAAAAATCTAACCAATCATTTTCTTATAACAAAAATAAAATTTGAGGATAATTGTTTGTCATGTTGAGTCATGTTTCTCTAACAGAGGTTGAATTTAGAATCCTCAACTGTCTACTCCACCAAACTGTCTAAATTCACTTTCAGATGAGGACCATGACCTGTAAAACTACTATACATATGAGGTGTGAACAAAATAAAGTTCAATTTGAGCCAAGTGTATTGGCTGATCTAATCATATGCTTTTCCACTCAGTTCTACACTGGCTACTTGGTCCTTTTAGCAAAGCACCCTATCAAACTTTCAAAAGTCTTTCCTTTTATGCAAATTTATATCAATTTTGTACATATAGAATCTCCCTGTAATTTCATTAATAAGAATAATTAGTTAGTCTTAATTAATTATAAATGTAAAATTTGTAATATTGACTGGAAGATCTTAAGTTAAAATGTGACAGGGAATAAAATTATTAGGATTTGAATACGTGTTTCTCCTTAGACAAACTCTCGTACTTATCTGTATCTCTTGGAAGTTTTGATTGAGTGTTGGTATTAAAGTGGAGTCCTTTCAAAGCCAGCAGGTAACCTGGTTCAAAGGTAAATGGCTAATAGCAACTCTCAAAAGCTGAGGATTTGAGAGTTTTCTCCTTTATTAGAAAAAAAAAAAAAAAAGAAAAAGAAAAAGAAAAAAGAGAACAAAGCTAAAAGAAATACTCCAAAGACACAACCTTCGATAAGAGACTTCCTTAAATCATGCATGAGCTAGTACAAAATACTAAATGATGTTATTCTAAGACTGCTCAAAAGATTTGAAGTAGTATTTATTAGAAAAAAATAGTAATATTGGCCGTCCATAAGATTTTGAGAACTATAATTTTACTCTGTGAAATTTAGACAATTTGCAAAACAAATAGTATTTATCTATTAGATGATATAATAAATTAAAAGAAAAATAATTATGCAATAGGCAAATAGCAACATGCTAGCTCCATCTCAAACTCTATGCGTGTGGGACCATGTGAAACTTTTTGTGTTTATGACAAGGATAATTATTATTATGTGAAGGTGATTAATATTAGAATCTAATAATAAAAAAAGAAAGTTAATATAATTAGTAATAATAATAATAATAATAAATAGTGTTAGAGAGTGATAAGATTAAGGTATGATCCATAACGTAAGAGTTGTGCAAAGGAGAAGCAACTTTTGTGCTTTAGAAGGGAAAAGCAAAATCTTCCCTAAGAAATATAAAAAGAGAGCACCACTTTTCATGCTTTGTGATGCGTTTTGTAAAAAGAATAACTTTTTCTTTCTTTGATTTTCGTAACCCAACATTCTCATTTTTGGAAAGCATTGGAAAGTTGCGGTATAAGGGTTCAAAATAATTAAAATTATATAATATTTTAAAATAAATTAAAGTGAATAATTAAAGTAAGAACAACATTATTTTATTTTTTAAAATTAAAATATATATATAAACACATAGATAAGCATCTCTTCTTTAAACCTTAAAGATGTTGCTACTTTAGAATCCCCAAAAGATGATTATCTCTTGACAACTTTAAATTAAAATCCTTAAGCATAAGAAGGGAATTTGTCGCTTCTTGTTGCTTTTATGAATGCATTATTTTTATTTACAGAGCAAAAGTGGTGTTTGATGAGTTGCAATCTCTCTTTCTCTCTCTCTCTTCTTTTGATCAACTAAATCCAGCTTAATTTTAATATTCTCCCCTCTACTTTTCACTTATCTCTTTTATGTCTTTTTACCATTCTTTAAAAGGAAGAAGCCTCCATCTTAGACTGCTTTTTAATTACTTCATTTTCTTTTCCAAGTTTCTAACATTTCTTACAAATAATTAGTGTTAATTATGAGTTAATTTTCACATAATCTTGGTTCTAATAATTCCTCAATTTAATTAAAACTGCTTGAAAATTTATAAATAAATACAAAAAGGAACACATCTCATTTTACATTTTAATTTCAAGATCGGCCATGTCTTATTTACAAGGAGAAAAACAAATCCATCTACCAATTTAATTGGTGATAAGGGATTGGACCCTAATTTCGCCCCAATAGCTAGCTCGTAGAAGAAGGATTAAACCTAACTTTATACACTAGCCCAGGATGTACTCCACAAGCGATATGGAATGCATCATCAATGATAAGGGACTGAACCCATAACTTCGCCCCAAAAGCTAGCTCGTAAAGGAAGGACTGAACTCAATTTTATACACTAGCCCAGGATGTACTCTGCAGGCAATGTGGGACGCATCATCTCCACCCTCATAAGACTCGACTGCCTCAGTCGGCGTTCTGACGCACCCCATGAGACACCGACCCTACGGAGTCGGAGCTTTGATATCAAATGATAAGGGATTGGACCCCTAACTTCGCCCCAAAAGCTAACTCATAGAGGAATAACTGAACCCAGCCTTATACACTAATCCAGGATGTACTCCGCGGGTGATGTGGGATGCATCAATTGGTTAATTGATAATTATGATTTTTCGATAAAATGTGAATGGGCTTTTGTTGGAATTAATCATAAGGCATTGAATTAGTGAGCCCTAATATTAAACAAGTATTTTCTGAATATAAACATCAAATAATTTTAAATTCGTTTAAATAAGATATTTTTTTTAATTCATTGGAAGGTTCAACAAGTTAGTGAGAACTCACCACCAAATTAGTGAGAACTCTTGTGGTCTAGATGTTTCAACACTCTCCACATAAATGAAAAGGCCAACTAAACCAAAAAGTTTTTTTTTTATTTTTATTTTTTTTTGAATATTGGAGAGAGGGATTCAAAACTGAATTTACTACCAGGTCGTATATACATTCACCACTAGACTATGTTTTGGTGTGCAAATCAAAATGTATCCTTGATAGTTCAAATTACATAAATGTTTTTAAAACATATTTAGCATAGATAATGTGATCTTCTTCTTACAATAAGTGAGATCCATGATATATATATCTTCCATCATAATAATAAAGGTTTTTTTTTTTTTTTGGAAATGCAATATTTTTTTCACCCGCAAGAGTGAATTGCAAATGGTAGTAAACTAACTAATTAAACGAAACATATGTTGAATAAGACAGTGGTGATCAAATTTTATTCAAGAAAAAAAAAAGGGAAAAGGATTCCCTAAGTATATGGAGTAAATCTTGATTTAATTAATCTTTGATTGTAAGATTTGTTGGTAACCTTCACTTTAAATACATGATTATCTAATTTAATTAATTATACCCCCAATAGGAAACAGCAAGTGTTTATAAATCAACAAGTGCGAGCAGTATATATGGAATCTAAATTTTTCCCTCAAAAGCAGGAAGGAAGATAAAGTTAGTGCATGATTTACGAAAAGAAATTTGTACCAAAAAAATAATTATATGTTTAATAAAAAATTAATATATTATTAATAATTCCAGAAAGTGGGTGTCCCTTTTAAAGCAAAAGCTCTTCTCTTTTTTTCACTGCTTGTGGCTAGTGTTTAACCCTTCTCAGCCTTCCTCACCTGGCTACCTATAGATAATAAAATTTAATAATATAATAAATATATATAAGCTTTATGTATACATATCCTACTTTTTGTACATTCAACTTTTCTCCTCTCTATGTCATACGTTTTAAAATAACATAAATGGAAAAAAGCGTGTGCATTATATCTGATCAGTAATATTTAATTAATTAAGTATGGTTTTAGATTTAAATTTTTTTATATAAGAATTTTTTTTTAATTTAACGAGTGTTATTCAAAGAGGAGAGTTACCCTCTATTGCATAATATATAATATTATTTCATAACGTTTGATTTTTAATAAAAAAAAAATATTACTATTATCATTATTATCCATTTAATAGTGAAAGCAATTATAAATTTTGAAATAAGATTAATTTTGAAAAAAAAAAGAATGGATATTAGTTTAGAAAAAAAAAACAATTTCATTGTGTTATGGCACTAAGGAACACATGGAGCGCATTTTGGTCTTATCATTTATTTTAATCTATGAACCCCATCCAATTAGCGACAAAGATTTGGCCAATTTGAGCACCAAAATCTCTAAAGACTAGAAGATTTTGTTTATCAAGAAAGTATATGATTACCACTATTATTATTTAATGTACATTTGATGATTCAAGACTAACCATTTCTCACTTTTCTTCACAAGGGAACAACAATTGCCTTGATGAACTCAAATTCCCTTCCTCCATATATTAAATGAAAAAAAAGTTTTGTTGCCAAGGCTCTTTTTTAAAAAAAAAAAAAAATAGTCAAAGATGATTGGATTTAACCTACCTAATTAATTATAATCAACTAAGAACATTCTCAACATTTATAATATAAATTACAGACTCATTTTTACATACTTTATTTTTTTATTATTGATTTTGAAACTAACCATCCCTTTTCCCTTAAAAATAATAATAATAATAATAATAAAAACTATCCCTTGAGAAAACGACATCGTTTGGTATACCAATCTGAAATTGAATTGGGTTGTTCTTAGCCCTTTAGCCCGGTCCATGCGTTTTATACTTCGCTCATTTCAACTTTCTAAAATCAGGTGCAACTTGCAAGGCGGTAAAGCTTGGAATCTCTATACCATCCATCAACCTCATCGATTTCTATAACTATTCACATATTTGAACCTCAATATTTTTATATTAAGTTCCTAAAAAGATCACTAATTAGATAGAACCTATTGTTATCCTACTAATTAAGTTTTCACTTTTTTACATAGGAAGTTTACTTCTTCAATTTCGTATTTTTTTTCAATTATAAGGTGATATTTCATATCAATTTAGTGCACCATGCAAGTATGTTTTTTCAATGATAAGTTTAAAAAAAATTTATTTTGCTTTAATTTTGTCTAAAAAACAAATCATTGAAAATAGAGTTTGGAATAAACTTTTTTTTCGAGAAGGAAAGAAGAAACTTTATTCATTATTCAAATCAAGTAACAAACTAAGTTCTAAACAATAGGGACTAGCTTGCTTTCATATTATTGAATATGCTATCCTAACTAAACGATGAGCAACTATGTTAGCTTGTCTTCGTATCTAATACTGTGAGATAACAAGTAATCATGCATTATTTTCCTTTTTCTAAGAATTATGCACATAACACATGAAAAATATGACATATCCTTTATTAAATTCTCCTTTTTCATTATTTATGATAGTTATACTTTGAAGTATTCTTGGACAACTTGCATGTACTTGAAACTAAATTCCTTTTCTCAAACAATCTTAAAAGTTCACTTCTCTCCAAACTAATCTAGTGCATCTAAAAAGCAAAATTTAAGTGCTTTTTAGAAACTTAAAATTCTGATTGATAAAAAATGAGAGCTCTCATTCTCATTAATAGATTCAAACCCTATTTGATATTGAGATATTTTTAAGTTAACCATTAATATATGAAAATGGTTTTGGCACTAGTTTTTCTGTATGTCAAAATTAGGCCATATTTATATGGGGTACAGATACCGATGGTTTACAAAAAAAAAAAAAAAAAAAAAATCAGGCTATATTTGATTCTACATTATGGGAAAAAATTGTGATCTTTGAATAAATAGATTAAGAGCCAATGGTTAATTTATTTCTTATCTTTCAAAAATATTATGGTGTACTTCTAACGGTAAGAAATAATTAATGAGCTAAACCTCTTGTAAGTTGCTCAACGTTCAATTTGAGAAAAATTCATTAAACTCATTCCAGTAAATGGGTTATACTTTATTAAAGCTACAAACTATAAATAAGTTGAACTTAAACTCGACTTTTCAAGCTTAAATCGAATTTTTCTTTTTCTTTTCTTTTTTTTTAATTAGCTTGAATCAAATTTAATTTATGTTTAACAAAATAAACTTGACTCAACTTGTTTACAACCATAAATTTATAAGGATGTCAATAAAGAAACAAATTCTTGCTTATCCATTGCTTCTTTTTTCAGGAATTAGATAAAAATGGAACGAATTGTCAGAATTTGAATAGTAACTTTCTATACTCCGGAATAGTAGTAACTCGACCATGGACTATATATATTAATGGAATAACTCAGAATCTATCTTTTTGAAGAGAAATATTATGGAACGGCGAAGCATCTCTATCGGAGAAGCTGTCAAAATCAAAGGGGTAGAAGGGATTGAAGAGGTCAAGTAGAATATAAAGATTTGATAAAAAGGAAACAGAAAAACCTCATATATCACTCTATGTATGTCCCATTTGAAACACACATGAAAAATCTTCTAATAAATAAAAATAAATAGATGGTCCATATAATTAAAATGATGATTGTTTGGGCACAGTAGTGGAGCCCTTTGTCTTGTTACTTAGTCTATGTTTTGAAACATTTGTCTCAATAAGGAGGGGATGTTATAAAAAGGAGTAGACGACGTCACTTTGTGGGATCTACTTGGAGCAAAACCTTGTGTCATAAGCTTGATGGAATAAGAGACATACTCATTAAGGCAACCCACATTACATTCTTTCTTTATTCAACCCTCAATATTCTTTAGCTTCTTTATTTCTTTTCTTTTTCTTTCTTTTCTTTTATTTTTTTAAGAGCCATTTTGTTTACTTTGGAAACCTTTTTTCCTACCCACCAAAAATTGAAAATACCTAAATAACTTTTTGCCAACTCTCTAATCATATATCTTTCTCAAGATATGTTTTTTTTTTTAATTTCTTTCCTTTTCTTCTTCAAATAATGGTGGTTTTTTCCACTAGATTTGTGCATGGCCCTTCCTTTCTTTATAGATAAAGTTTTTAAATATTTTTCTAATGACTATGAAGCATATTGCCCTTGACAAGTTTTCCCTTTTCTCATTAATAATTTGATCAACCATATAGTGGAAGATTATTCATCCTTTCTAATAATTATAACCCCACTAGCTGAACATATATGAATCTTTGTAATTGAAATTTTAAATTTTTAAGGCCGTATCTTTAAATATGATTTGGCAAATAGCAAGATAGGCATAAACACAGTGAATTATATAACAAAAGATATCCATTTGACGAATCCTAAAGTAAAACTCAGGTTAGGTAAGGGGAAGAGGTGTGTTTGCGTTTTTGCCTTTCTTTACAGTGTATTGTCCACTACCCAAACACCAACAAAAGGGTGATTATAAATTGAAAGTTGTTAAGACAACACAACTTGAAGTATTTTAATATTAATATGGAAGATTAAGATATTTTCTGTGAAGCTAACTTTTGTATTGAATGGCCGCTAGGTTTGCTCCCCGATACCTATATCTGAGTAATAACCTTCTTGAAGATCGTAAAATTCTGCAGAAACAGTAAATTCTACTTCTTGCTGGGACAAGTTATGATAATTCTTGGCTTTGGGATCGAAGTTATATATATATTCTCGGTGGCCATGTTAATTTAAGGTTTTTAATCCTAACAAAGAAAATGAAAGGAAATATATATAAATGTAAAAGGAAAAGAATGGTTTTGTAGGTTACAATATCTCATTCTGAAGCATGTGAAACTCATTAGTGACTGAACCTACACTTTTCCTGCAAGTGGTTGGGTTTGTGAGGATAATAAAGAAACGAGTGAAGAATGGAATCTTGAACATATTCTTACATATTCTTGAGAATCAAACAAACAAAAACATGAAAAGAAACTTAAAGAAATTCCATTTTCAGTTCTAATCAATGTGCACCTTTTAAAGTGTTCTTTGATAAGACAGAATTATAAGTTGGACATTTTTTTTTTTTCGAAATTTAAAATAATAATAATGGAAACACACAAGACGAAGCTAATTAAGCAATTAAGAGAAAATAAAAATTAGACCCACAAAAAAAAAAAAAAAAAAAAAAAAAAGGAAGGATGGAATGTTTGTTTTTGGCATCTATAAAAGACAACATAAGCATGGAGACAAAGTTTCCACACACCTTAAGACCACCCTTTTGCAGACTTTAAGAAAAGGGCAGCTAACAAATGGCTCTTTTGCATAAGGTCACTGTCTATTCCTTCTTTTCATTTATAATATTCATATATGTATTTCTCTGAAAAATGAGTAAGAATAAATAGGTTATTTTTATTTTTGCATGAAAGTAAGGGAAGTCTGGGATCTGAAAGGTGCTTATTACAATCTGTATGTACATATATTGAAGAATGAATGATGACTCTCCTTTTCTTTTCTTTCCTCTCTCTCTTTTTGGGGTTGTGTTATTTTGTATTGCTTTTATGCAATTTATCATTTGAAAGTGATGAGTGAGGGATCCAAGGAGAGAGAGAGAGAGAGAGTACTTCATGTGCTGATGTTTTTCAGTTATGTGAGAGACCCACCATGTTTGTGCTTTCTAATTTGTATTGTACGAGTACATTAAGATTTGTGTTGTAAGAATGAGAAGAGAAGTGAAGACTTGGTCAAAAAGATAGAAGAGAGCAAATTAGACTGCAGAGAGTGATGATATACTATCAGATTTTGGAGTTTGGAGAATGGAGATCATATGGTTGCTGCTTTTCATGATTGATGGGTCATTTTCCTAAAGCATTCTTATTTTCAAATACTTTTCAACGTGTGGCATTCCCTTTTTTGTTCCCTATTTTTTCTCCATTTTGTATTATTATAAGAGGGCTTCATCCAACTATTACTTGCATATTTTGGCGTTTAACAAACAAAAGGAGCATTTGTCATGAGCATTGAACGGTGTGAAGTTCTGTCCAGGGCCCAAAAAACCTTAATAGTCCATAACACCAAAACTAATAAGGCCCAATTATCTGGAAGACTAGACTGGTAGTCCTGGGGACGACAGTGGAACAAAAATAATTCAAACACAAACGTCAAGTCGTCAATACAACATTTTCTGATTAAACTAATAAAAAATTTTCTTTTCTTTTTTTTACATTGCAATGGAGGGATTAAACCCTGAAATATAAACTACACTTCAAAACCAAATAGCTCCAATCCTATCAGCATTAAGTACATCTCTTTCTTTAATTTATAATTATTATTAATTAATTGTATATATAAATGGGTGGGGAACATATAGATTGAAAAAAAATATATGATTAAATTTAATAATGACAAATTACCCTTCAATTTCATTGATTAAAAAGTAAATAGAATATTATTTTAAAATATTTAATTTAATGGTTAGTTTTTAAAAAAAAAAAAAAAACATTGGCTACTATTATATTCCTTATTAATACTATTTTTATTGTTATATATTGATGCAATAACATGTAAAGAACCATTAAACATAAAGGTATTTTTAAATTAGATAAATCACATTATCATAACGGTGGATTTTTTTCATATTAAATCGCAAGATTGACCGGGATTTTATTGGATCAATAAACTCTATTATGCTAGTTTAGTTATGACAATTTTGTTTTATATTTAGTTTTTTTAAAAAAGAGTTTTGTATTTCGTTTTTTTTTTTTTTTTACTAATTTAAAGTGATTAATGAAATTTTAATATTTTATATTAAAAAAATGCTGGGCGGTACGAGAACATTAAGATGATTTTGATTGGGTTATAAATATAAGATTTGAATAAAAATGTGTTTGGGCCTTAACATTTCTTTCTTTGCTATCGAAACATTAATGCCAGGATAGTAAATTTAATTTCTGTTAACATTGAATTTCAGCCCAGAGTGATCTCCAACGATAATTTAACTTTGGGTTTCATCTTTTCCTATGAAAATTTGTCTTCTCGATGTTGTACGTTATTTGTATAGGCTTATTTGTATACATTGCAAATAAATATAATTTAATCTATATAAATATATAATTTCTAAAGCCTAAATACTTAGGTGACAATATATTTAAAACGATATCATAACATTTTATTTTTTTATTATAATTAATATTTTTTATGTTTAAATAAAAATATGATTTTTAAAGCCTAAATATTTATGTGACAACATATTAAAATATGAAAGTGATGACATGACATTTTATTTTTTCATTATAATTAATTTCTTTTATATTTAAATAAAAATTTAATATTTTTTTATTAAATAATGGAGTTACAATTAAACTAATAAGATTTCATTATAATTAATATATAATAAATATAAAGCTTTTATTCTATAAAAAAACTATTGGAGTTATAATAGTGTCATAGTTAATAAAAATTAATTAAATAATAGAATTAGATTAATAAATAGAATTAAAATATTAACTTTAATTCACTAATATTTATTTCATTAAGATTAAATATTTTTATATTTCATTTAATTTGAATATATGAAAATTTCAAAGAGAATAAATAAATAATTAATTAAATATATCGATTGAATAACAATGATTTGCTCTATGATAATTAACTGTGCTAATTAATATTTCAGTTGAATATTTGAGAATTTTAAAAATATAATCAAAAGTACATAAGAAATTATTTAAATTAAAGCAACATAAATATAAATTAAAATAATTTTCTTAAAAATTACATTCAATTTAATTAAAAAATAGAGAATTATACAATCCGCACATCGCACAGGTTCATGACTAATTTATATATAATTTTGTATTAATTCATTGCAAAAATTTTGAAAACCTATTAATTTTAGATTCCGTCAATCTAATCGACTTCTGAAAGATATATGCACTCTATTTCTATTAATTCAATATTCTAGTGGTAATTTCTTTTTTTTTTAAGTTTGGTGCACACAGAATGGGAGTGGGGAATTAGAGAATTAAAATTTTATTTTGGGAAAAGTAAAATTTAAAATGAAAAGCTATGTCCTAATAACTTTTTACAAATTTATTCAATTAGATTTACCAAAATAATTATAAATGAATAAAAATATAAAACAAAAACTGTAAAAGCACTGGCTGGTCAGTTCAGTTATCAACACCATTACTGGTAACCTAACAGTTAGCAACAACTGACAAGTATTGGATTTGACCTCTTTCTTTTAGTTACGCTTTTATTTAACAGAATTTTAAAAAATAAATAAATAAATAAAATAGAGCTCTTACATAGTAGATACTAAAAAACATTTATGGGTTTATAAAAAATACAAAATATTTTTTGGTTGATTTTGGGTTAATTTCCTCTGGTATACTTCAACTTAACACTAATGCACTTTATATATAAAAATCGAAAATGCAATTTAACAAAATGACTCTTGTAAAATTTCTGATTAAATCTCATTGAAAAATAGATCAAAATAATAAAAAAAGTAAAAAATTATTTTTAACCCGTGTCAGCTCGAAATGATGCTATCTTAAAATTAATTAATTGATTTGCATTGTAATTTAATTTATGATGGATTTTATTAAATTCTTTTTCTTTTTTTTTTGGTTGTTATAAGCAAGAAATAAGGAGTTAGGTGAAAGAAGAAGTACGAAAATACTGCGTTTATTCTTTTAAATCACAAACAAACTGGAAAATAATTATAAAAAATAGAGAATATTTAGAATATTGTAATAATATTACAAATGTAATATCCCCAAGTTGAGGGTGTAATCGGGAAAAAGACAAAGAGCTGCGATTTAAGGTAAGTTAACAATCAATCACGAGATAAAACGGGTGCTAAACAGAGACCTCTAACCAAAATGAAGAAGACCGTTTACTTTCTGTGGGTCCCACACAGTTTTGATCTCAACAATATTTGTTTATTTATCTCAAATTCCTTATCGTAATACATTTTTCTTTATTAAATAAATAATAAATAGTAATATTTTCAAATATAAGCAAATGACGGCTATTTGGCGTGTTGTTCATTATTTTATTCTATTTATGTTTTGTTAAAAATGGTACCAAATAGGAACAATGTTTAAATTGTGGGATCCATTTGTTCTATCTCACAAAACAACCAAATCCATTTCACCACCTCACCTGCATACTCATCATTTTGATTTTTTTTTTTTTTTGTTTGGTTATTTAGATTTCGATTTTCGGCTCAAAAGAAAAATTGAAAGTGTTTAATGATTGGTTGAAAGGTCAATTAGAAAGTAATTTAACCGCGTTGCTCAATTTATCCAAATTTGACCCATTCACGAGTTCGGATACCTGTCTAGCCCATTAAATTTTAGTGGCTCGAACATTGATTTATAGGGATATTATAGCAAATATTAAATTTTGAAACTTTAATTTAAAAAATATCACTTTGACATAAACAATTAAAATAATATAATTTTATTAGTGATTTACTTATTTGTCCTTTTACCAAATGAGCTTTTATTTTCTGTTTAGATCCCCAACTGTTTGTTATTGACATTTCTTCTTTTCTTCTTCTTCTACTTGTTCAACTTATCTTTTCCTTTATTTTTTTTTTTCTGTTCATTTTCTTTCTCTTCTACCCGTCGAATCTATTCACCACCTCAATCGCTTTTGTTTTTTTACGTTTTTTTGTCGTTTCTATTCTTCTACAATTTCTTTCTATTTTTTGATTCTATTTCTCTTCTGCGATTTATATAAGTGTATCAGCGGCTTTGTCACGATCCGAAACTATAGGTCGGACCGGCACTAGGATCCAGATAAACATAAGGCCCCGAGGCCCGTAATAAGTCTGAACCATAAAATTCAACCATAACAATATGAATTCAAACATTCAACCCATATTGCCATACATAATAAATCTCATTATTATATTATACTTTGGCCCAAATCTAGCATTTAAACATTTTATAGCTCAGGCACAATTATAATACGAAACATTCATAATATGGGCTAACTTGTTCATGCATTTACATATACGAATAACTAAATATCCACCTAAGTTTATCAGATACAATCCTAGAACTGCGGAGTTCACTAACAGATAGATATAATTAAATTCCCGTACATATAGCTCTACAATAAAATAATTACTGAAATTAAAAAATTTATTTCCTAGCTCTGTGGTGAAGGAAACAAAGTTTTAGCCGGGACAAAGAAGAAGCTACTTCCTAGAAAAGTTAAACAAAAAAAAATGTGAGTTTATTAATGAATAGTGATTATTGCAAAACACAAACATTCACATGAAATGCTTCCTAAAGTACTAAAATAAACACATAGTCGGTCAAGCATATGGTACAACATCAGCATCCACAAGTAATTACACCTTCATGTAATCAAACAAGTGGAAATTGATCAGTGGCGTCACCGAAACCCCTGATGAGTCGTTCTCACACATGGCCCATCCTCTCATGATGTATGCACCAGGGAGCCGGACCCCCTCCAGTAGATGTATGGTTCGAGGACGAACCACATAGAAGCTGGTGGGACTGTGATATCCCGACTGCAGGACACATGAATGAATCAAATCATATATCGAAAATGGGGAAACCAATTTAGCAGAAGCACCTTTTAGTGAAATGGTTTGGAGAGTTGAAAGAACTCCAAGGTTAAACGTGCTCACTTAACGGAAATTCTAAGATGGGTGACTACCTGGGAAGTTTCTCATTTCACCTACGGGACGAAACCGTGTGGCTCCTGTCAATCCAGTATGGGATGGATTCGGCTTAATCCAAAGCGGACAATTTCTCTGATGATTAGAGTCGGACATGACAGGCTTAATGCTCGCCGGAAAACTGTCACCGCTATGGATGTTGTTTATCCTTTAAAAAGATAAGGTAGAATTCTCAGTTCTGTTTGGATTGATACTGATACAATCTATGTATGTATATATATATATATATATATATATATATATATATATATATATATATATATATATACACACACCGTATCTATCGTTGAACCAGAAAATCTATATATGTATACATATCGTATCTACCACTAAATCAAAAAAATCTAGTTTTTCGGTTGTTTGTTTTTTAACACACTCCGTATTTATTTGGTGTGTGTGTGTATGTATATATATATATATATATATATATATATATATACACACACATCGTATCTATCATTGAACCAGAAAACCTATATATGTATACATATCGTATCTACCACTAAATCAAAAAAATCTAGTTTTTCGGTTGTTTGTTTTTTCGATTACAGAAATGAAACCACTAATTTATTTCATGTATATACCTAGTTTTTTGCTTCTTTTTTTTCTAATTTTTCTGATTTTGTGGAGGTTGGTGCTTTATGATCAAAAAATCGGATTTTTTGATTGTTTTTTCTTTGATTTTTGAAATAAAAGGAAAAATTTTGTTATATAAATGCTTAATAATAGCATTTAAAGTGTGACATCCCGACCCGGCAAAGCGATCCTAAGAGGGCGAGTAGAGCAAAGCTCCTAGTTAACTTCTAGGGTGACAGAAATGCGGAACACAGAAATGAATTGGATCATATATTGAAAATGAGAACTAATCATCAGAGAAGCGTTTTGGTGGAATGACTTGAAGAGTTAGAAGAACTCCAGGGTTAAGCGTGCTCGGTTAACGGAAATCCTAGGATGAGTGAGCTAATGGAAAGTTTCCCATGTGCTGCTCTTGCCAATCCAGTATAGCATGATATTGGCTTGATCATAAAGATTTTTCTTCTAATTTTGCATATGTCGAAGGAGAGACAATTAGTTCTAGGGCTAACGTAGATTATTAAGGTTATTTTGGGTATTAGTGATTTTTGTTTATCAAAATTGATACTATCTTAATTTCTAATCTTTTCTGAATTTTGTTTAATTTAAAATATTATTTGTGACATATGTTGAGTTGCCCATTTTTATATTCCAACTCAACCCGGCACAAATACATTTTAAACCCACATAAGCACGAGCTGAGCTTGAATTTTATGATTTGAGTCCAGCACTGCCCATGAAGTCTTTGTTTCTCATTATTTTTCCAATTACACTTTGAATTTTATTAGTTTATGCTTAAACCATTAAAATTTGATTGTTTTGAATTTTATTATATTATCTATTTGATTGTCTTTTATTTAATTAAAGTTTAATGTTTTTGGAATTTAACTTCTTCTATTTTTAGCCTTATATAATGTATTTATATAATTTTTCTTTAAAAAAATTTTAATTATGATCGAGTCGGATTAGACTGAACTTAGACTCCACGGAAAAAACTTAAATCGAGCTTAGGCTTAATATTATACCTATATTTCTGGTCGACTTGGACTTGGGCTAAGACAGGAAATATGGAAGCTCGACTAAACACAACCCAAGCCTAGTCCGAACCTGCATTTGAATAGATCGCTGAAAACAATGTCATTTTCAGCTAGTTTGGAACAAATGAATTATGGTCGTGGAATTCATTTATAAAGATTTCAATTGAATTCCACAAATTATATTTGTAATAAATTCTTAAATAAAAATTCATTTATTGTTATTTCTTATAACACCATTGATATAATAATTTAATAAAAATAAATAATAAACACCAGTTATATTTATTATGTACAATATAATAACTTGTCATTTTTTTATTAAAATATAAATATTAAATTTCATATAAATAAGTACACTAATATTCCACGCTAATTAATTAATTATATAAATGGTAACATTCATCATAATAATTATGTTTAATTGATGTATAAAATTCTGTTGATTTAAGTAATTAATTTGGAAACTAAAAAAAAAATAAGAATGCTACTATTGTTTTTCATTGCATTGACAACAATAGTTGATGTTCAGTTTTTATAGCTTATAGTAATAATAACTAACGTTATTATAAAAAAAAATGTCACTACTAGTCTGAAATTTAAAAAAAAAAAAAAAGAAAAAGAAAAAGAAAGACTAACGTCATTATTGGATTAAAAAAAATAACATTGTTATCGTTTAGATTAAAAAAAATAACATTGCTATAGTTTGTAATTTTCCAAAGAAAATAAATAAAAGGATAAAAGAAAATAAAAATAATTGAGTTTATAATGAAGGGTAATTTTGTTAACAAACATTTCAATGGTCAATTTTGTGGAATTCATTTACAAATTTCATAAATTTTAGTAGAGTTTGAGCTACATATACCCAATTCTATAGAATTTAATTTGTAGAATTCAAATCTGTATTTTTTTTCATTTCAAACACAACATTTTGGATTTCCAAATGAATTTCATAAAATTTTATGAAATTCATTTATTCCAAACAGACTCTTTAACTAGTAGAAAGCTAAGATTAGTATGATTATTTCATATCCACTGTTCATTTTGCGAAAGTTTTAAAAATTTGATCTAAATTGATCGAACGTGCATAATGCTTAACCCTAATGTTGGATTAAGGAGTCATTATCATATCTATAATCCATGCTATATATAAATGTGGGAATAGTGGAAAAATAATGAGATTTCCAATAATATTTTTGGTGAAATTTAAAATATTCTAAAATAACCTTAGTCATAGTCAATTAAAAAATTTTATCGTTAAAAAAATATTTATAATATTGAATTATAATTTTAAATAGTTTGATTATGAGAGAGATATGGATGAGAAAAAATATTAAAAAAATATATAATATTTGATTGTAATTTAAAATATTTTGATTAGAAACTGATTTTTAAAATTTTTTAATTTTTTTTACAATTTTGATTGGATTTTTTTTTATAAATTTATTATAAATACACATGTACACATAATGAAGCCTTTGAAAATTTTAATTTTTAATTTATTTATTAAAAATAAATTTTTATTTTTGAATTTTGATATTTTTATTTTTCAACAATTTTTAGTTTATATGAAATTAATATTTTAAATTTTTCTTATGGATATGTTTTATTAAAACCAAATTTTTAAATAAATAAGTGTAGATGATTAAGTCTTTTAAAATTCATAAATTTATAAAATTTAAAATTTATTATATTTAAGTGAATATATGCGATAATAAAGCATTTAAAAATTATTGGTGACTTTTCAACGTCATTTTTAAATATTTGATTTTATTATTTGATTGTGTTTTAAAAGATGTTATTTTAGAGAAGGGATAAAGGAAAATATATTCTTTTATTTTCATATTCTTTTTATATTTGTATAATTTGATTGATTATATTTTTTTTGATTTGGCTTTAGTTTTTTTTTCGATCAAAATCTATATGTTGAGTTCTAAAAATAATTTTTTATTTTCTTTTTCGTTATTGAATCAATTTGTAACTACTATCACTTTTATTTAGTAAGAGATTTGTATCTCTCTCACAATAAATATATGAGCTCTTAATGATTAAACATTTTTAATTTCTTGATATATTTTCTCTTATATCATAAATATATTTTGACTCGAAGGAAAATAATGTTTGAGAAATTAGAGAAAAACTAGAACTATATATTTCTACTTTAGGTAATTTGGGGTTTCAAGGATCCGTATAAATGAATATGTTTATTTTTCTAATGGACTAAGTAAGTAATACTGACACTATAACAAAAGCGATTACTCCATTAGCATTCTAGCTCGTATTGTTTTTAAATGATTCAAATCACTTTTTCATTTCTTTTCTTTTATCTAGCAGTAAGAAATAATTTTTTTTATTTTTTTGCCATTATAAATATATGTAGATATTGATTTTAAGGTTGGGGATAGGGGTTGAGAATTGAGTGATGACTTGATTTACTTTTGAACATTATTAAAGTTTCAAGAATTGCAAGTATAAATTAGGGGGGTGAAACTAGGTTTAGGGGTTTGGTTAAACTTTATTTTAAGATCACTTCTTTATATAAAATGAATTTAAGTACATAGAATTAGCATTATAAATAGTTTTAGGGCAAAGTGTAATTTAAATAAACATTAAATTTATTTTAATATAAATAAAAGCATACACTTTATTATATAAACAAAAAAATTAAACGAGCACAGAGAAAGAACATAGTAAACATGTAATGCACGTCATAAAAAGGCTAGTATATATAAAAGTGGGAATGATTGAGGGAACATTGGGATTGCCAGAAATATTTTACTAAATTTATGGGTTAACAAAAATATCATTGAAGATTTTAATTTTATTGGTTGAAAAATAAAGACATTTTGATTTTGATTGGTCATATTTTTCTATTTAAATCTAAATTATATTGAACAAATAAATTATATTATATAGTGTATAAAGTATATATTAAATATGATAGGAATATAATATATTTAAGAATTTTAATTTTATTGATTGAAAAAATAAAAGTAATTTAAGTATCATTGGTTATATTAATTTTCTATTTAAATCTAAATTATATTGTATCAATTAAAAAATATATTATATACTAAATAACATATGTATTAAATATGATAAAAATATAATATATTTTAAGGATTTTAATTTTTTTTTTGTTGAAAAGGTAAAAGGTAAATATAATTTAATTTTGATTGGTTATATTATATTATTTAAGGCATATATTAAATACGGTAATAATATAATATATTCAATTATTATTTTTAATAAATCTTTAATTTGATTGGTTATAATTTTTTTATTAGTAACGTATTCTATAAAAAATAAATATAATTTATTATTATTTATTAAAAAATATATTATAAAATTTATTGCTGGATATAAAATAAAAATAAAATTCATTAAATATATATATATAATATAAAATTACAATATAATCCGTTATATTAGGAAAGAATATAACATATTCAGAGAATTTTTTTGAAAAAAAATCATAAAAATTAATTATATACTCACAGCTTTTAGTAAAAAGAAAATTATCAAAATTAAAAATGATAGTAGCTACTATCTAATATATATTATTCTATAATATAAATTTAAAATATAATAAGTCAAGTCAAGTTAATTCTCACTTTGAAGAAATTTTTTGCACGTTTTACTTTATTTTATTTATTTAATCTACTTTGTTTTCAATGTTTATTTACTTTATTACTTTATAGTTTTAAATAACTCATTTTGAAAATTAATTCTCTTTTAATTAATTTGTGTTGTTATTTCTCTTAATTCTTCTGAACCTCATTAGAAAAAATGACAAAAAAAATATATTTTTCAATATGCTTGCTGCATTAATAATGTCTGTTCTTCATAATGGATAATTCATTGGTATAAAATTACATATTTTTTATCGTTTTTAAACTAATGCAATAATAGAATTTATTTAATTGAAAAATATGAAAGTTAATGTTTGACTTCTCATACTTTACTAATAATGAAAAAAATTAAGTTAATTTAATTTAAATTATTGTAACAAAAAATTGATTGTTAAATTCTAATTATGTTTATAAATATATTTTCTGTTAACTAAGTATTTAATTATCAAATTTTTATTTTATTATTTTGTGAACATTCTTAGACTTTAATAATATAATTATTTGTAATATTATAATTTATAATAAAATTAATAAAAAATTATATATATACGTATATTAAATTATATTTATTTAACACGAGAAAAAAATCAACGAGTATGCAAAACACATTTGAAAAAACTAGTTATTTAATGGACAGAGAACTCCTCATCTCTATCTCTATTTAGATTCCTATCAAGAATTAAAAATGAATTAATGCTAAATTGCATCTCTAATCACACTCATAAGTATATTTAAAATTATTTTCTGAATTAAGTCATCTAATTAATTTATTATTTGATTGGATATAATTTTTAAGATAGAACATTTCTTTTATGTAATTTTTTTATTAACTAATTAATTTATTTATTTTAAATTTGGAACCAAGAAAAATAGAGAAATAAAATTAGATCCTAGCATTATTTGTTTTTTAATTTTCATTTATAGACTTGACTATAATCTTTTTTTTTTTTGTCTATCAATATTAAATTTCATTAAATTACAACATTTCTGGTTAAAGAAGGGGTTGATTTTTGAAATTCAAATTGGTAATTTTTTTAATATAATATGTTTCTTGTTATATATTGAGTTTCGAAAAGAGTTCTATTCTTAATAACAATTTTTTTATTTTTTATTTTCTCTTTCATTACTGAATTAATTTATAATTACTATCACTTTAATTTATTAAGAGATTTATATCTCTTTAGCAATAAATAGATGGCCTCTTGATGATTAACATTTTAAATTTTCTTAATAATTTTTTCTATTATATTATAAATCTGTTTGATTTAAAAAAAATAGTATTTATAAAACTGAAAAAAAATAGAAATATATATTTTCTGTTTTAGATCACTTTTTAGGGTTTAAAAAATTTGTGTGTATGTACATATATTTCTTTTTCTCATGCACTGGGTAAAAGATATTGTCACTGTAGATCATATGCATATTTCTTTCCTTTACCAAGCAGTAAAAATAATTTATATTATTTTTTATTATAGTTGTATATAGATATTGATTTAGGGTTGAGGACATGAGGTTAGAGATTGAAGGGTGACTTGATTTTCTTTTTGGACACCTATTAATATTTTAAGAATCTGCATTTATAAAGTAGGAACCGAAAGATTAAGTTTAGGGATTAGATTGAATTTTATTTTGAGATCACTTCATTATAAATAAAATAAAATTAAGTGTGGAAGAAGTAGCATTATAAGTAGTTTTACAAGTAGCTTGTACAGCAAAGTCTAATACTTAAGCAATTGTATTGATTTTAATCTAAACAAAAACTTATGTTTTAATATTATATAGATTAAAAAAAATAAAAGGACACAAATACATAACGAGCATAATCAATGCGTAAGACGCCATAAAAAAAAAAAAAAAAACTAGTTACTGCATTAAAATACGGTATTTGATTTGCACTCTACCTAAAATATAGGTATAATTAATTAAATTTTCAAAATTGAAAATACTAAACGTATCTCTCTCTATCTATCATTTTTCTGAAAATCGGATCGATCGGAAACCAAAATGTGGTCCAGTTTGAATTGCACAAGAAAATCATATTTCTAAAAAATCGGCCCGAACCGGTAAATATCGAATGAAAATCGGCTAAAAATTGGTGAACCAGACCTGTTAAAAATAGGTTCGCTTTAATTTCTACGTTTTTAATTATGGACCTCTTTATTTCTAAACCCAAAATCCTATTGTGTTAATTAAAATGATTAAATTTCCTAACTTTAAAATACATATGAAAAATAATAATATATTTATGGTAATTAATTAATTTTTTAGTATTAAATTTATTCATATTTTATTCTTTTTATTTAAAATTATTTTACTAATTTTTTATTCTTTTTCTAAAAGGCAAGTTTGAAACTGTCTTTTATTTGAGATCAAAGGTTTTTTTTTTTTGTAACCTATATTTTTAATTTTTATTTAATAAACATATTTAAAAACATTATATATAAAAATCTAGTTCAACCTTATTGAATCCGAAACTCTCCGATTAAATGAACACCTACTTTCACTTATTCACTGACCGGTCTAGTTCTCAAAACAATACTATCTACACATTCCACACTTCTATATATCTATCTACTATCTATGCGTTTGTTCATGAATTAGCTACCTTCTCTTTTTCTAAGATCCCGTTTTCCCTCTTTCTTTATCCTTCTTTTTCTTCAATTAGCGATATTGGATAATTGGATGAAGCATCAATTTGATTTAGTTGATAAAATTATTATCAATATATTTTGATAAAATCCAATTTATTAGTTTTGCCTTACTTTCCACTATGTAACAAATTTTATTTTTTGTCAATTGATTTATCTATAATAAATTCTATATCGATTAATTGATTTTTCATTTTTTATTAGGTACATATATAATTATTTATACACAAATAATTTAACAACATACTTAATTCTTATATTTTTATGTCTAAAACTTAAATTTAAATTCATACTTTATTTCAAATTTAAATTTAATGTATAATATGAATTTAAATTTAATATATAGTCTATTAATAAGGATTAAATAAGAGATAACAATAAAAATAATCTATCAAATCATTTTTATTATTAATTTTAACATAAAATTGTAATTTTTTTTAAAAATATATATATATATAACTTAAGCATTATATTATTTAAATAATATCAATTACCCGCGAGTGAAGCGTGGAATTTCGACTAGTTGCAAAATACATGTTGTAACAAAGTATGCCTCAATTATAGCAAATCAAAGAAGAAAAGAAAAAAAAAATTGTGACCAAGAATTGATTTTTTTTGGGATGACCCAAAATGTTTGCAAGGTTTTTAAATTTAGACATGTAAATAATTATTTTTTCCATAATAACTTTTATAATTGTTCATCGAATGAAGGATTTTTAGTATCTTAATGAGTTATTAAAGGTAAAAAATGGCAAAATAAATTTTATTGACCAAATTTTTAATATGCGTAGTTTATCAAACTATGTAAACAAAATGAGACTGGGAGTATTATTATTTTTAATTTATAGGACAATAATAAATTCAGACTTCTTATATACCTAACAAACCTATAACATGTTAGATATGGGTAAGCATATATTCAGCGAATTTAGTTAAATTGGACAATTTAATTAAATTAGCCAATTTTGATTTGGTTAATTAGATTTGGGCTTTCGCCTTAAAAGAAAAGTAAAGGTGTTTAGCGCTCAGTTAAAAAGTTTAATTAAAAGACAATTTAACTCCATTAGCCAAATAACCCAAATATTAAAATAATGTCATTTTAACTATTACCAAGCTTAAGATTAGTAGGATTATTTTATATCCATTATTTGGTTCGCGAAAATTCGATTAAATCAGTTGGTTAAATTTAATTTTTATTTTATTTTACTTTCAGCTCGATTACCATAAAGATAAATTCGGGCAAATTAATTCGGCTAAATCTATTATTTGATTTAATTCAATTAATTTGATTTGATTAAAAATTTAATTCAAATTGATCGAATGTCCAAATGCTCAATCCTAATGTAGGATTAAGGAGTTTTTGTCCTATTATTCAAATAAATAGAAAACTCCTCTCCTCTCTCTCTAATATCTAAATAGAAATGAATTAATGCTAAATTGCATTCCTAATCTGTCACGACCCGATTCCATGGGCCGGACCGGCACTAGGGCCCAGGTAAGCTTAAGGCCCCCGAGACCCGTAGTAAGCCTGAAACACTAAAAATTTATTATCTCAATATAATTTTAAACATTCAGCCCATATTATTATGAAAGATAAACCTCAATATTTTATTATTTCTCGGCCCAAGTTTATCTTCTACAGCATTCTATAGTTCGAGCCGAATTTACAATACATCACATTCTAATATGGGCTTACAGAATTATTTTGTCTATGTTAATTTACAGCTAAATATATGTAAATTCTACAACTGCGGAGTCACTACTTCTTTGGTATACATAGCTTTTTATACGCATAATTACATAGTGAAATAATTATAGAACCAGGAAAATTTTCCTATTGCCCTGCGCCGAAGAAACATAGCCTAAACTGGATTAAAGAAAAACTTACTTCCTGGAAAAATAAACAAGACATGTGAGTTTTCTAAGAAGTAATACTTATTGCACAACACATGCATTCACACAAATGTATAAATATATCAATCTAGTCATCCGACTAGTTATGTGCTCACGCGACCAATCACACAAATGGCATATCACCAGCACTCACAAGTAATGTCACCTTCAATTAAACAAGCAAGTGGAAATTAGTCAGTGGCGCCACCTGAAACCCCAACGAGCCGTCCTCACACATGGCTCGCCCTCTCATACATGTGCACCAGGGAGCCGATCCCCCATACGGCCAACTGGTCTAATCCTCACTGACCAGTCCTCTCATTATTTTTCCATTCTCTCTTCTCTTTTCCATATTAACAGGAGGCAACTCGGTGGTCTCCATCCAATCTAGATCATCAAGTGCTCACAACAGGAGGCCACCCTGCGGGCTACAATCAAATCTAGATTATCAGGTGCGCAACTACAAGAAGCCATCCTGTGAATTTCCATATAATGTATATCATCAAGTGCACAAGGGGGCGCCGATCTCCCATTTTCCCGGCCGACGGTCAAGTATCATATCATAACCGGATCCATATCACAGACCGTCCTCACAAACCCATGGTGGTCCACTTCATCCCAATTCCACACAAACAAAGCACAACATATCACAACGCAATTAATCAAGTATTGCAATTAAATGCAAACATATTAATCAATTAAACATCGTAACGCAATGCACAATTAGGCATCCAAAATCAAATGCAAATAAATAAGTAATAGTGTTAACAACAAACAATAATAAATCAACAAATAATAATAATGATAAACAATAACAATGAAAATGAATAAATAAATATTCGAATACTTAAATGAATAACAATGATAATAAATAATTAATCAGAGTACTTTATTTATAGAATTTATTTAAATAAACTTATTAATTATATTGTTAATTAAAACTAATCTAAGTTCTATCGAAATTTCGGCAGCATCTCCCCTAAAAGTGGGATTATCTACCTGCTTAAATATCAGCAATATTATATCCATCAACCATTACACACACAGCCCATCCATCGGGCAATCAAATAATTTAATTTCCCTTCCTCCTTCAGAAACAACAATGTCAACATTCAACTAATAATTCAAACATGTTCCATTCATATTTCAATCATTCCTGCTTCACATCAATATAATTAGCCACTTTAGCTAAATACCGAATAAATGAAATCGTTTATACATACATATACAAGCAAATCTTATACTGTTAAGTTAGTTAATTTCATATAATTCTTATTCCAAATACATATACCTTTAATAATCTTATGCAATTATAATTCATAAACTCTTTTATTTTCTTGATTATTAACAAGGATCTCATAATTGAATTTAATGATCTACGAATCATCTTCCTCACCATACATGATCATAGCTAACAAACCCATTTTAATCGTCTATCAAATAAAAATAAGCATTTATATATCAACCAATACAGAAACTTGGAAAATATACTCACTTATATATTTTTGTTGTTCTAAAACAATGCAAGAACTAAGGTCATTGCTGCCAAAATACAAAAATTCATAGCTCTTCTATACTAAAATCATAGATTACACAACAACTAACCCACCTTGCAAAAATTGAACTTACAACCTCATTCTTAGCTTTGATTAGTCAAAATTTATAAGGATCAATTTCATAACAGCTGTCAATTCGCAAAGGAATTAAGTTTTTCTATCTTAAAATCATGGATCACACCCACTAACTAAGTCCACGCAAGAATTAGATTTACAACCTTAATTGTACCATGTCAAACCAAAAAAAAAATCAATAGAAATAATTGAAGATAGCTGCTGCCAACCTAAGCAAATCAAGGTTTCTCGATCAAAATCCATATTATAAACACTAGTTAACTCATTTACCAACAAAACTTAACTTATCATGTCAAATGCCTCATATCAAGCAGAAATTTTTAAGCAAATAGCTAGGTTGGCTGCTACCCTATCACAATCATTCTAAGTTCTTTCATAGGACCTACCATACACACCCTAACTTACACATTTCCTTGAAAAATGCAGTTATAGTGTCAATTAATAGTCAAAAATCAGATTTTTCCCAACTTCCAGTCGTGTGACTAGTGTTTCAGGAACCTAGCATTTCTCATTCATGATTCTAACAACCCTTTCTTCAAATGAGCTATTGAATAAGCTAAATAATTGAAGGAAAAGGGATCATATAGAGCTCACCAAGGTTTTGAATGCGACTTTACCCACTACGCTGTGATCGCAGTTTCTTGGTTCGCTGCGCCAGCCGGAACGGGAAGGAGAGAGTGAAGAAGAGAGATCGAATCTTCTTCCTCGACAATACTGAATCGACGCCGCTGGAAAATCAGGCAGGAGGAGGCTCGACGCGAACTTCCGATCGAAGGATGTCGCGGTTCTCCTGCACCTCCTACGTACACCAGAGACGAAAGAGAGAAGGGAAGGGAAGCCGGGACCCGCTGCGACGTGGAGGCGATGGCGAGGAGGCGCGGCGTTGGTCTTCGATTGTCGGAAGAAGAGGAGGAGGAAGAGGAGGTCGCGCGCTGGTGCTGGCGCAAGGAAGAAGAAGGAAAAAAAAAAAGAAAAAAAAAAAGAAAAGAAAAGAAGAAAAAGAAAAAAAAAAGGAAAAGAAAGAAAAAAAATCTTTGAGCTTCTAGACCCTTCCGGTTCGATTCGAACCGGTTTGGTCTAATTTCAATGATTCGGCTCGACTTGCTTGGTTTTCGAGTTTTCAAATTGGTTTATGGGTCCAGTTTAGCAATAATAAAATACTAGCTGGTATGATTTCATTGGTTGAAATAAAAAAAATTAGTTTTTAAATGAAAATTCTACGAAATTAAATTTTCGGGTCGTTTCAATCTTCCCCCCTTATAAAAATTCGTCCTCGAATTTTCGAGATGAGCAAGAAATAGGAATGCAACTAGAAAAGAAAGCATGTAAGGATATTTAACAAACAAATTATCATTTGATTGACATCCACGAATAAATGAATGAAAGGTTTCATTATAACTCAAAATGTATTCGTTCAACCATCTATTACATTTATTGTCACTTGATTAAAACTCACAGGAAACTTAAGTCTATTACTATAACCTCGAATTTCTATTGCCAACAATCCTATACTCCAAATTTAGTAGCAACTCAACTTCTGTACCCAAAATTGCCTACCTGACCATTCCAACATTCGTGTTTCTATCTTGACTGCGAACTACCTACTTACCTATAGCATTGTTATCATTATCATTACCACCCCTTTATCTTATCCCACCGGCCCTGTGATATAAATAGACAATTTTTCAAAAATAATTTTTCTATATAAATAATTAATTTTCAATTTATTTATCATAACACAATTTGAATTCAAAATAAAAATGGGGTTTTAAATTTAAATATCAATATCAAGTAAATAAAACAATAAAAAGAAATTCTAAAGAAATTCAGTAGCCGAACTGAATACTAAAATACCGATTTCTTCACCCCAAATTCATCAATCCACCATACAATTAGAAAACCTACTTATTCTCTACACTATCCTGTTCACTGATAGGAATAGAGTTCACATGAAAAGTAGTGTACTGGGTGATCAGGCCAATCCACTATCATCAGGTATTACTCTATTCCCTAGCTTAAGGGTTGATAATTGCTTTAGCCCCTACAGGTATTGTGATGGGTTCATCCTACTATCCATTACTTTCACTCTAATCCTCAATTAGTTCTTCTATAGTTTACGGATCTTCACAATAAGTGTGGGTTTTCCCACCTCATAGGGTCTGGTGCGTCCACCATCCCTAGAGAGGGAAATCACAAAGTTTCCTTCCTTATGTTGGTTACGGCCGATCCCAACATAAAGAAATTTCCTATACTCCGCAGTTGTGTCCTAAAACCCTAACCTAAGCTCTGATACCAACTTTGTCACGACCCGATTCCATGGGCCGGACCGGCACTAGGGCCCAGGTAAGCTTAAGGCCCCCGAGACCCGTAGTAAGCCTGAAACACTAAAAATTTATTATCTCAATATAATTTTAAACATTCAGCCCATATTATTATGAAAGATAAACCTCAATATTTTATTATTTCTCGGCCCAAGTTTATCTTCTACAGCATTCTATAGTTCGAGCCGAATTTACAATACATCACATTCTAATATGGGCTTACAGAATTATTTTGTCTATGTTAATTTACAGCTAAATATATGTAAATTCTACAACTGCGGAGTCACTACTTCTTTGGTATACATAGCTTTTTATACGCATAATTACATAGTGAAATAATTATAGAACCAGGAAAATTTTCCTATTGCCCTGCGCCGAAGAAACATAGCCTAAACTGGATTAAAGAAAAACTTACTTCCTGGAAAAATAAACAAGACATGTGAGTTTTCTAAGAAGTAATACTTATTGCACAACACATGCATTCACACAAATGTATAAATATATCAATCTAGTCATCCGACTAGTTATGTGCTCACGCGACCAATCACACAAATGGCATATCACCAGCACTCACAAGTAATGTCACCTTCAATTAAACAAGCAAGTGGAAATTAGTCAGTGGCGCCACCTGAAACCCCAACGAGCCGTCCTCACACATGGCTCGCCCTCTCATACATGTGCACCAGGGAGCCGATCCCCCATACGGCCAACTGGTCTAATCCTCACTGACCAGTCCTCTCATTATTTTTCCATTCTCTCTTCTCTTTTCCATATTAACAGGAGGCAACTCGGTGGTCTCCATCCAATCTAGATCATCAAGTGCTCACAACAGGAGGCCACCCTGCGGGCTACAATCAAATCTAGATTATCAGGTGCGCAACTACAAGAAGCCATCCTGTGAATTTCCATATAATGTATATCATCAAGTGCACAAGGGGGCGCCGATCTCCCATTTTCCCGGCCGACGGTCAAGTATCATATCATAACCGGATCCATATCACAGACCGTCCTCACAAACCCATGGTGGTCCACTTCATCCCAATTCCACACAAACAAAGCACAACATATCACAACGCAATTAATCAAGTATTGCAATTAAATGCAAACATATTAATCAATTAAACATCGTAACGCAATGCACAATTAGGCATCCAAAATCAAATGCAAATAAATAAGTAATAGTGTTAACAACAAACAATAATAAATCAACAAATAATAATAATGATAAACAATAACAATGAAAATGAATAAATAAATATTCGAATACTTAAATGAATAACAATGATAATAAATAATTAATCAGAGTACTTTATTTATAGAATTTATTTAAATAAACTTATTAATTATATTGTTAATTAAAACTAATCTAAGTTCTATCGAAATTTCGGCAGCATCTCCCCTAAAAGTGGGATTATCTACCTGCTTAAATATCAGCAATATTATATCCATCAACCATTACACACACAGCCCATCCATCGGGCAATCAAATAATTTAATTTCCCTTCCTCCTTCAGAAACAACAATGTCAACATTCAACTAATAATTCAAACATGTTCCATTCATATTTCAATCATTCCTGCTTCACATCAATATAATTAGCCACTTTAGCTAAATACCGAATAAATGAAATCGTTTATACATACATATACAAGCAAATCTTATACTGTTAAGTTAGTTAATTTCATATAATTCTTATTCCAAATACATATACCTTTAATAATCTTATGCAATTATAATTCATAAACTCTTTTATTTTCTTGATTATTAACAAGGATCTCATAATTGAATTTAATGATCTACGAATCATCTTCCTCACCATACATGATCATAGCTAACAAACCCATTTTAATCGTCTATCAAATAAAAATAAGCATTTATATATCAACCAATACAGAAACTTGGAAAATATACTCACTTATATATTTTTGTTGTTCTAAAACAATGCAAGAACTAAGGTCATTGCTGCCAAAATACAAAAATTCATAGCTCTTCTATACTAAAATCATAGATTACACAACAACTAACCCACCTTGCAAAAATTGAACTTACAACCTCATTCTTAGCTTTGATTAGTCAAAATTTATAAGGATCAATTTCATAACAGCTGTCAATTCGCAAAGGAATTAAGTTTTTCTATCTTAAAATCATGGATCACACCCACTAACTAAGTCCACGCAAGAATTAGATTTACAACCTTAATTGTACCATGTCAAACCAAAAAAAAAATCAATAGAAATAATTGAAGATAGCTGCTGCCAACCTAAGCAAATCAAGGTTTCTCGATCAAAATCCATATTATAAACACTAGTTAACTCATTTACCAACAAAACTTAACTTATCATGTCAAATGCCTCATATCAAGCAGAAATTTTTAAGCAAATAGCTAGGTTGGCTGCTACCCTATCACAATCATTCTAAGTTCTTTCATAGGACCTACCATACACACCCTAACTTACACATTTCCTTGAAAAATGCAGTTATAGTGTCAATTAATAGTCAAAAATCAGATTTTTCCCAACTTCCAGTCGTGTGACTAGTGTTTCAGGAACCTAGCATTTCTCATTCATGATTCTAACAACCCTTTCTTCAAATGAGCTATTGAATAAGCTAAATAATTGAAGGAAAAGGGATCATATAGAGCTCACCAAGGTTTTGAATGCGACTTTACCCACTACGCTGTGATCGCAGTTTCTTGGTTCGCTGCGCCAGCCGGAACGGGAAGGAGAGAGTGAAGAAGAGAGATCGAATCTTCTTCCTCGACAATACTGAATCGACGCCGCTGGAAAATCAGGCAGGAGGAGGCTCGACGCGAACTTCCGATCGAAGGATGTCGCGGTTCTCCTGCACCTCCTACGTACACCAGAGACGAAAGAGAGAAGGGAAGGGAAGCCGGGACCCGCTGCGACGTGGAGGCGATGGCGAGGAGGCGCGGCGTTGGTCTTCGATTGTCGGAAGAAGAGGAGGAGGAAGAGGAGGTCGCGCGCTGGTGCTGGCGCAAGGAAGAAGAAGGAAAAAAAAAAAGAAAAAAAAAAAGAAAAGAAAAGAAGAAAAAGAAAAAAAAAAGGAAAAGAAAGAAAAAAAATCTTTGAGCTTCTAGACCCTTCCGGTTCGATTCGAACCGGTTTGGTCTAATTTCAATGATTCGGCTCGACTTGCTTGGTTTTCGAGTTTTCAAATTGGTTTATGGGTCCAGTTTAGCAATAATAAAATACTAGCTGGTATGATTTCATTGGTTGAAATAAAAAAAATTAGTTTTTAAATGAAAATTCTACGAAATTAAATTTTCGGGTCGTTTCATAATCACACTCATATATGGATTTGAAAATTATTTTTCAAATTAATTTTCATAGTTAATTTGTAATCGATGGAATTGAAAAACAAAGCTACTATTCGCTAACAGAATAAAAATATTTTTATTTCAACTATGGACAAATACTAGATCATCTATCCATGAATTTAAGCTATAACTGCAAAATAAATTATACTAACAAAAACCTGCGCTCATTTATAGCAAATAAAAGCAGAAAAGGAAAATAATTGTGACCATAATAAATTAAAAAGACAACTGCTAGATGCTCACTAAGGTCCTTAATACTCACCACAGTTGTCCTCTTAAATTAAATCTGAAATACCTTTTCTTCCACCAATCTTTACGGTGCAATGATAGTGCTTTTCATTTGAAAATAATATGATTAACTGATTTATTCTTATATTTTAAAAATTACACTATTTTATCTTTATAGTTTATTTATGTTAAACAAAATTATTCTTTTCTTTGTTAACGGATTTAAATTATATGGATAAAATATTGTAATTTGTAAATCATAAGGACAAAATAGTAATCATGTCAAAATATAGAGATAAAAATATAAATTTTTTTCTTTTAATTCATATATGTAGGATTAGTTCTGTAATTTCACTAGCACTTAACGATTTAAATGTCAAATAATAAATGAAAGGATAATTTCGGTTTGCAGGATTCAAGCTATAAAAATAAAATAATATAATTTTTTAAAATACAATGATAAATAAATAATTATATTAAATTATAGGGATAAAAATATAATTTTCTCTTTCCTTTTTATCTTTAGCGCTACAACTACTACTGCCTCTGCCTCCTCACATTAGTAGAAAGCAACTGCCCATCCGCCTAACTAATTCAAAATTTAAAACAAAGCAAATCCACGTCATTTCCTTTCTCTTTCTCTCTCGACTTCCACGTCACATCCTCCTCCTCACCTTTCTTTTCTTCTCTTTGCTTTTTCCTCTCCTGCTCACGTTTCCAAGAAAACAAACAACATTTCTTTTTTATTTTTCTCCCAAGACCAAGACCGCTTATTTTTTATTTATCATGTAAGATTATTATTACTATTAGACTGGTGGTGGTGCTTTTAGCCATGAACACCTTGAATAAGATATGTACTTCACTGGCGGTTGTTTTCGCGGTCTCTTTGGCGATTTTAGTGGCTCAGATTCTCTACGTGCTCTGGCGCCGGAGAACATTTGGTAACCGGAGTCTAAGCAGCGGCGAATTTAGCAGTGAATCTTTATATCCAACGCCCTCAAAAGAATTACTTTACTTCTTCTGCTGGAAGAATCAGGCGTCTCGTATTGAACCTGATGCAGAAACAACAACGGCGGCACCGGATGCTCCGCCGATTACGTCGTCAGCGCATGTTGATGTGGATGTGGATGAGTTGCTGAAACGGCATGCACTGTATGGACCGTCTAGGGTTTTATTCACTATAAAAGAAGAGGAGAGAGAGGAAATGGAGACGGAGCTGTCTTCTTCTGCAGAGAAAGAAGAGAACAAAGTTAACAGGAAGAAGAAGACGAGAAGTGTTTCTTTAGAAGAGATTGTTGCTGTTGCTATGATGATCAGCGCTGACGATGCGACGCCGTTTTCTACTCCGTGTGCTTCGCCTCCGTACTATACCCCGTCTCCCTCGCCTTCTCGTGATAGAAATTTGCCACAAGCATCGGTCGAGGATCCAGACGGCGTCGTTCTACAAGGCGAGTACGATGTGCAAAGGGAACCGGAGAAAACGTTAGACATTTCCGATGGCAAAGCGATGCCGTTTGTTAATATAGAGATTCAACCTTTATAGTGCATAACTGCATATGATATACAGTAACAATCTGAAATCGTTCTGCCGTTTATGACTCGCCGGCGTAATCTTCGACAGTTTTTGTCATGTACGTATATCGCTATTTTTCTTTTCTTAAAAAAAAAAACAGGAAGAAATCTAATTTTTCCTGACAGGTATTGGTAACTAGGGACCCAGTAGTAAGTGAGTTCCGATCATGCCACGTTAGTGTCAATTAACAAAATAGTAGCGTCATATGAAACGTGGCAAGATCAGACGGTGGGAGGACCCTGTTGACCGACGTTGGGGAAGTGACTCAACGGAGTTGTACATTTATTTATTTGATGGTAAGAAAGGGGTGTAGAAGTAGAAGTATTCAAGTAGGAAGTAAATTTTCTTAGCCGTTGACGTTACGTAAATGTGTCAGTAGCAGACTAAAATAAAATTTTCTACTGGAAAAAAAATATAAAAAAAATTCCTGTATAAAAGTAGTAGTTGGGGTTTTTGAAGTGAGCTAATGATGATGGATAATTACGAGCCTTTATTGCTCCTCATTAATTATACTATAAACTGAGTTACCAAATCCAAGTGACCAAATTAACGATTTATTGATTATGTTTTTGTTAACAGAGAATTTAATAATTTTGGAAGTTGCTAATGCCATAAGATGGGCCATTGCTATGTAGTACTGTCAAAACAGGCAGCCCGGATCGGGCTGCACAGGGCTTGGTCCAAAAGCTCGTTAAAAAACAGATTTTCAATGTACAGATTTGGCCGGCTCTTAACGGGTGTATCGATAGACCCGGATATGTCTATTTTAAAAAAAAAAAAAAAAATTTGTGTTTTTTTATTTATTTTTCGGATTCTTTTTTTTCAACCCAAAAATCCAAATTTAAAATTAATATTATTACAATCTGAACTTAAAATTCACAATCATAATAAAATAATCTAAATTTAAAATCAACAACAATTCAAAGCATGAAAAATATAATTGATGACCATCAATCAACATCATCATCCCCCAAAACAATTACATTTGAGCCATCCGTTGACTAGGCCCATTTTAACAGTATTATTGCAATGTTTAGGCAAGCATACAATTTAAAGTAAATAAGCTAGAAAAATAATTTAATTAGAATTAATTATGTTATTAGGTAATGAGTCATAGCATTTGGTGCTGCCACATAATTTCAGAAAATTTACTTAGAATTAGCTTGGTAGTCTATTTTGGCCCTTGTCATCGGTGAGCTTTAACATTATCTGTTGTTTAGTACTCTCTCTCTCTCTCTCATTTTTTTTGTATTTTACTGTTATCTTCACTGATAAAATAACTACTTTTTATAATTTTCTCCCTTATTTCTTCCTCCTATTTTTAGTTGCAAATTAATGGAGAAACAATTATTGAAATTAGAAATAAAGGATAATTTAATTAAATTAATATTTTATTAATAATTTAGTTGATTTAATTTATTTTTTAATTGTCATGCATACTTTAAATTTATAATCTATATTGTATATAAATGTGAGAATAGAAGGAAATAATGAAATTTTCAATAGCGCTCTCAATGAAATTTGAACATCTTAAAAATAACTTTAGTAATTATCAATTAGAAAATTACATTTTATTAGTTGATTTGATATAATTTATTAAAATTATTTTTTAAATGAATACATATAGATAATTAAGCATTCAAATAATTTTAGGATTTTAATTCTATTGGTTGAAAATAAAGGTAGTTTAATTTTGATTGGTTATATTAATTTGTTGGTTGTCATCAAGTTGAGTTTTTTCAATAGAAAATTCCCTTAATATCTTTATAAAATAATTTTCAAGAAAAATATTTTCCTTAAAAAATATTTCTCAAATGACTTATTTTCTATTTTTTTATTACAATATTGAAAACTAGTTAAAATATTAAAATTTTTAACTAATAATAATAATAATAATAATAATAATAATAATAATATAAATTTCATATTTTAAAAAATTCTATTGTTAAATATGAGAATAATATAAAAAATAGTAAATTATGGAAGTCGTTGGTGACCGGTGGTGGTGGTGAATGGTGAAAGGCAAGTGGTAGTAGTGGCTACTGATGATTAATAAATTAAAAAAATATAGATTTATAAAATTATAATAAGTTTATCAAAGTTCGAAAAATATTTTAAACTCTTAAAAATGAGAAATCATTTTCTTTAAAAATTACTTAATTTTTATTTGACTATGAAAATATTTTTTATTGACTTATTTTCCTGAATGCTCCCAAACAGCGGAAAATTATAGAAAGTATTTTCTTGTAAGTTATTTTATGAAAACAAATCAAGCTTTAGATGCTCAAAATATGTTGTACTAAATGATTTATTAAAATTTAAATAAATAAACAGTTATCTATAAGTCATAAATATAAAATAAAAAATACATCTTTAAAAAAAATATATAAAATACAAAATACTCCGTCCGATCTCAACAAATAGTCTCATTTCTTTTGAACCATAACATTTATCCTTACTTTTTCATATATATCCCTATATTAATAATTTTTTAATTAAAATTTGAAACTATTAATAAAATTTTTCAATAACAAATTAGTAGTTCGGCACATTTTCTAATTACTTTATATAAAAATTTAGTAATTCTATGTATATTAATTATTAACACAAATTATATTATAGGGGTATTATAAAAAAGTTAGCACAAAGACCATTTCCAAAAAATGAAAATGGAAGTATTATTTTAGGACACCTGTTATAGAAACTGGAACTAATTTTTTTCAGACGAAAGGAGGACTGAAATTCTTTCTTCAATATTATTAATTAATTAAATTCTCGATATTAGTATCATTATTAAAATTCATGCATGTTCTCTATCTCTAGCACAACCAATTTCAAAAATAGGTGTTGATTAATGAAAAATAGGATTTTTTTTTTTTTGAAAGTTTCTCACATTTTGGGATTAGCCAGCTAAAACATATTTAAAATTAAAGGTTCATTATTAGGGTGAAATTTTAAGAAATGGTAGAATTATGAGAATATTTTAGTTTTGAAAGAAAATAGGAGACTTCTAATTTTTGACTCGCAAGGGAAGTTTACATCTTCCAACCTTGGAAGCCAACACACGACATTGGATGTTGATCTTATCAACAAAAAAGCCGTGTACGTACGTAAATCAATGCAATAAATTTACTATATGATTATTAATTAATTAAAAAAAGGAAAATGAACAATTTTATAATTTAGTGTCTTCATATTAGATAATTAAAAAATAAGGAAATACTTGAGTGATTTATATAGATATATATAGATGGGAAACAATTAATGGAACTGATGGCTATATAGATAGAGTTCTTTAGGTACGTGCACGGCTTTTTATTGCAGTAAAAATGAATTGATGGAGCATTTTATTCTTCTTAATTCGGCCAATTGGGTTCAGTGAATATATGTTCGGTTAAAAATTCAGTTAAAAAAAATTAAAATTTTGGTGATCGATTAAAAATTCAGTTAAAAGTTAATTTAACCGAATTAATTAAATTAACTAACTCTTAAAACTATATTGTTTTGATTAAGTAGATAATAAAATTAAAAATTAAAAATTAAAAATATTTTAGTTTTTATTTTGCTTAAATAGCAATTAATAACTTCAATTAATTTCTATTTCGGTTAAAGTCGGATAATCATAAATTTCAGTTAAATTCAGTCGATTAATTAAGTTTTCATTTTTTTAACTTCGGTTTGATTGATGATCAAAATCAATTCGGCCAAAATAGTTCAGTTAAAAACTAATTTGGTTAAGTTAAAAAAATTTCAGTTAATTTATTTCGATTAAAAATTTTACTCAAATCGATCAAATTGACCAAATGCTCACCCCTAGTACTTACAATGTATAATCATTATATAGATATTTATTAAAACTATAGTTGAAATCGGATTATATGATTTATTATAAAGAGTTAATTAAATATAGAATAAAGGAAAATGATACATGAAGGGTATTGTATCTCTTTTTTTTCTTAATTGATAATTTTGAATTCATAATTATGTATTAATTTAAACATTTTAAAATTGATATTTATTATTTTACTATTGCACATGAAATTATGCATTTCTCATATTAAATAGATTAAAGTTACTGCATGTTTTGTAAATTTGATAGAAGAAATTATGTTTTATAGATTTTTAATTTCTATTCAAGTGTTGGAAAGTTTGATATTGGTATTCTTGTTAAATTGAAGCAATGCATTAATTTGTAAAAATCAAAACAAGTTCAGGAGTTAAATTGACCAAAAAGGTCAAATATGACATTTTCAATCATTTTAAAAAAGTTCAAGGAAATTTGATTTTTTTAATTTCGCTAAATAAGTTTAAGAACCAAATTGACCTTATTCAAAATATAAACTGTTTAAGATATTTACATAAGATTTAAGGAAATAATTAATTCTTTTAAATTATAACAAAACTAAATATAATTTGATCAAATTACCATTATCTCAAAACTAAGGGTGACATGCGAAAATAGTAATTTTATCAAATATAAATGAGAGTAAAATTAAAAAATCATTTTATTACTCCTTACGATACTCAAAATGACTTATATTTAGCCATTACTCTCTCTCTCTCTCTCTCTCTCTCTCTCTCTCTCTCTCTCTCTCTCTCTCTCTCTCTCTCTCTCTCTCTCTCTCTCTCTCTCTCTCTCTCTCTCTCTCTCTCTCTCTCTCTCTCTCTCTCTCTCTCTCTCTCTCAAAATTTAAAACCTAAATTTTTTTTTCTTCCACAGGGCACCACTGGTGAGCTCTCACTGTACTCATCCCTTTCTTTTTTTCGTTTTTTTTTTTTGCAAATAATCCTCAAATATGTTTACATATTTGAGTTATTGTCGCATAAATATTGAGATTTATTATTATCCATATCTTGAGATTTTTTTCTAGTGTGTTTTATTATTTGGATAATTATGTTGAAAGAATAGTAGATCTACTCTCCAATAGAAGAAGAAATTTAAAGGTAATCAGATCGGACTTATAGAAAGAGCATAGAGTTGAACAGGCCATGAATAGCCATCAAGTGGAGCAAGCAATTGCCTATGACACAAATATTATGTTCTGTCAACTCGATTAAATATTTAAAATCAAAATTGTGTTTTTTTATTATTTGTATAAGTGGTTTATTATTAGACTTCATATATAAATATATAGAAACATATCAATTTGTATCTCATATCTGTATATAGTTTTCAATTAATGAAATTTCTAGTTTCTTCTAAAAAAATGACTTATATTTTAACATAAAATAATCACTTTAAAATGAAGGGAGTAATAATTTAGTTAATTCTTTTATTATTGTATAGAATTAAGGTGAGTCAACATTTTTTTGTTGTTCTTATGAAAAGTAAAAACTTATCGAACGCAATTATCTTAATCAATAAGAGAGTATGAGAAGCGTTTTGCTTTTTAAATTAAAATTTCGTATTCAAATTTGCAATTAGACGGCATAGACATTTTTTTTATCACAATTTGTCGACTTGCCATGAAGAGCCATTTAATAGGTACAATCTTTCGTTGTTTATATCTAATGGCCAATCCAAAAGCAAGCCGCAGATTGTGATTTATTGATAGCGTCCGACTTTTGGAGTTCCATTTTTGATTTTTCAATGGGCAAAATAATAATAAATAGCAGATGAAATAAATAATATTTATTAACATAACAAAAAAAAACGTAATCCCAGTATACATCTGTAAAAAATATAAAGAATAAAAAAAAAAGAAAAAAAAATCAAGAAAAACCGATGAAAGACTCGATCAAGAACATGAAGAAGAAGAGCAAAAAGAACTCTACTAATAATCCAAATCACATTTAGTAGCAGTCTCAGCACCAGAAGCCAATCTACCATCTGCACTGTTCAAAGGAATCTTCAAATCACACTCAATTTTTGGCTTAAACTTTCCAGTCTTGACCTTACCAATCTTGAACCTAATCCTCAAATAAAGCTTCACGTATATACTATAGATTCCACTAGTTTTTTCTTGATTAAACTGAGTCAGCTCTTCACCAGAAAGCAATACTATCCTCTGTCCTTGAAATGATGGGGTAATAATGCTCGTGTTCTTGTGCCCTTGATAAAATGGTGACAATATATGAGAACCGAATCTTTGGTCTTCATAATAGGCTCTCGCCTCAATTCTGTCATAGTAAATTCCAATTTTCTTATTTGGGTTTCGGATTGAGATCGTTGTGGTTAAGTTGTATTGGAGAGTATTGGTGTTGGTGTAGTTGAATTCGGAAAGTACAGCATCTGTGACATGGAATTTGAGTTTGTTCGGGCGAACTACAAGCCAGAAAATGAAGACGGCGAGGCCAACGATTATCACTAAGGTGATTAGGATTTTGAAAAGGCAACTTAAGAGACAGCAGCCGCATCCACAGCCCGACCTACGCCCCGGACGGTGGTAATTATTTGGTGGTGGGATTGCTGGCCCATAATAGGCCCCGTTCAAGGGTGATTGCTTTTCCGCCATCAAGTAAGAATCAAGAAATCAAGAATCAAGTATCAAGAAACAAGAAAAACAAGAAAGAATTAATGATCAAGAAAACAAGAAAGGGTAAAGAAACAAGAACGTCAACGGAGAGAATGGTAAAGAAAAGAGAGGTAGTAGGAGATATGGAAGAAGAGGGCGAGTGTATGGTTATATATAGAGAAAGATTGAGAGACTGGATGGCTAAGTTAAGCGGTGTGAAATTCAGTTCTGAATGAAAAAGAAGACGCGGAATGGGGCCGAGTCAATTGACGCGGTTGCTTGATCGCTTGCTTTCTGGGTTTTGGTTTGTGTTTTGTAGGCGATATTGTATTAACCCGGTAATTTCCTTGTAGAGGACGTGGTATTAATAACGATTGATTGTGATGGATGATGCTTGGTAGCTTCGATCTGCTGCCATTGACTTGTGTATAAATATATGCATGATTTCCCTTTTCAATTCAGGACAAATGTATGTTTATCGACTAGTATTATATTATTGTTTACGACTTTTCAAATTAAATGTTCGGACTATTGTGCAGGTTGCATTAGTTGCTTTCCACTATTTTTTAATGCCAAGTTATGTCAAACAACTCCATTTTCAGAGAACACGACACCAGTTTAACCGCAAGATTACAGAAAAATCCATGGATTCATGGGAGTGAAAAGAAAGATTCAAAAATCGAAATTTCTGATCCTCCTTAATAAAGAAAATTCTCGTTAGCAAATTTTCTCTTATAAACTTGATGTAGAGTGAGCATGATTACACTTAGCTCAATGAGCTAGGTAAATTTATGATATAAACAAAAAAACAATTATAGCAAAATATATGTTATATAGGGCAGAATTGGGTCATAATTTATGTAAAAATATTAAACATTTACTTGGATATGAGTATTTTTTTTTAGAAGAAGGAAAATAATTATAAAAAATATATTAAAGAAATGTATTTTCTTATTTAAAAAAGTGAAAAATATTATATTTATTTTCTATCCAAATTCACATGTCTTGAATTATTCCAATTTAAATAGAAATAATAATGAAATCTATTTTTTTTATTAAATTTCACTTATTTTATGAAAAGCTTGATAGATATGGAAGGAATAGTCATAGGCTCGAAATGAACACGGAAAACAAGGAGGCTCAACGGGCATCACGCCTGTAATTTATGGTGGGACCTCATACTGTATGACAGAAAAAATAAATACTAATTTATGTATAGTAATTTGACTAATTTCATTTCTTCAAGAAAAAAAAAAAGACTAATTTCTTATATTCAATAAATATTGGATTTGGTCAATGAATTAAGCCTCATTTTTTGGATCAAATTTAGCCCAAAATGAGCCCTAAAAATTTTAGGCCCAATTTGATCCAAACGGGTTTGGATTTGAGTCAAAAATCAAATCCGAAGACACCTTTTAATTTAACTATTTTTGGAAAAAAATAATTACCATGTCATAAATTTCTAGAACCCTATCGAGTTTAGGTGAAGGTTAGGTAAATTTTGGAATTGGTCTCGTAGGAAAATGGAATGAAATTCTACTTGTAAAGAAACTAGGAATAATAACAGTAATCTACAATTATAGTAATTACAAGCAATCACGTTGAACAACAATAATAATAACAATTAAAAAAGAAATTACAGTGAAATGAATGGTAGACCTAGCAAATCATCCCTACCCTAGTGGTAAGGGTAATGCTCTTGGTCCCAGGTTGGATGTTTAACCATGTAACATTTACTTTTTTTTTCTCTTAAACTTTCAAATTATTGTAACTGCTGTCGATATTGCAGAATGTAGAAAATTCATTATATATAAAATCGTTTGACCTGGGTAACTCAGACATTTTTGTTTTGAAACTTAAATATATTGACACCTTAAATTCAAAAGTGAACTAAGATTTTGAATAAAATAATATATTAAGGGGACTCATTAGTTATAATTGGATTAACTTAACCCAAGAAACTAAAACTCACAGTTTTGTTAAGGAAACCCCGACACTTTGTGGATCTCAAAATACATTCTCCCTCCAAGGATCTCGTTGTAGCATCCCTTTGCAAAATCTCATTTCCCAAACAAGTTTGATTCAACAAAAATGCAAGTTCTTTAGCCTCTATTATTGCCGACCATGTATATACAGCTTATGGAAAGCTTTTTCCGTTGTGTCTCCATCCCTTTCTTTCTTGGTTCTTTTAAGGAATTTTCTACAGCTCGAGGATCAGCTCTTGACCCTCTATAGGATGGCTCGAACCTAATTTCTGGTGATATTTTATCGTCTGATCCAACAATGAGAACCGGACTTCACCGAATAAAGAAATATGAGTTGGTCCATTGTGGAAATCGCACTTGAGAAGTTGTAAAAAAGTTCCATCTAAAGATTATCCCATATTTGAATTTTCTTTTAAAATGATGTATTTATTTTATAATTTCTCTCAAATTTGTCATGCCATTTAGTCATAAATGGCTTTATTTTACTATGCATTTATCATTCATATTTCATCGCTTATTTTGAGTAGTTACTTTGGAAGCACGTACTTGTCAAACTTTAACAAAACATATATGAGAAGAGAAATGTTTGAAGAATCAAATGATGAATCAATGAGTCTCATTAATATATTATTTTATTTAAAATTCTATCTCACTTTTGAATTTAGGGTGTAATATATCTAAATTTCAAAATTGGAGTGTCCCGGTAACGAAGACCAAATTAAAGTAATTTTTATTGCACTAGAGTGATTTTGCGACAAGTCGTAAAGTTCATGGTAATTTGATAGTTCAAGCCTTTTGTACAAATCACTTCTAATACTCACCTATTCATAATTTGATATCTGTAAAAACTTCATCTTTCACGATTTTAAATATTGTAAGATCTCACTCTCATCTTTCACTCGAACAGTTTTTATTTAAATTTGATCGTCTTTTAGTACTCAATAGAAAAAATATATTAACAGTGACAATAATATAATTTTATGACCTTCCTTTTCACAAGCTCACTCTTTGAAATTAACAATCTATACACTAAGAAAATCAAACAGACAGTTGCAGTTCTTCTAGACTACATAAAAGTCTAAAAATTTCCTTATGGCTACACGTGTGAAAAGAAGCACAGAATGATAGGGGTGATGCCCTGACCAAGAAGAGGTCCCAGGTTTGATTTTGATTTTACACAATTAATTTTAATTTGTATTCTTTCCCGTAGTAGGTTTTATATGAGTTTTGTAATGGATTGTACTATTATTGCAACTACTGTCCTCCTCAGGGCACAATATAAAAAGAAAGATTCATTGTATATAAAAAAAAAAAAAAAAAAAAAAAGCTGTCTACCAAAATTTTAGTGTAAGTTGTTTGCTTTGCATTGTTTTCGCTTTAAGATTTCCCTCTCTTGCTTTTAGCTCAAGCCTAATGGGGAAATATTATACATTATACATTTCACAATTCAAAAGTTTTGGTTTAGTTCATAAACCCGCGTGGCTTAAGGGGCGCAAAAGTGAACACTACAATGAACAATACTCGCTCCATTTTCTTTTAGTGTTTTATAATTTTCAAATTTCCTTTGAAGTCAAAATATATGAAATTTTAGCATTTGTTAATTTATAACATATTATTAAAAAAAATATAAAAAATAGATGAAGGTTTCGGTTCGTTTATGGAGAACGTTGAAAAGCTAGCCATTTTCGGACCATGCTAATTGCCAGAAATGGGCCTGAGCCCATTCTATTCGGCAATTAGCGGACCTGTCGTTTGACAATTGCGACGAAAATGAGAGGTTGTTCTTGGGACGAAGGTGAGCCCATTTGGTGTCTTTCCCACCTTAATATGTTATGGATTTAGTTTGGAAAAGCAATTACAATTTCATTTTGCATTTGTATATTGCTTAACTCATTTTCAAATAGTGTCTAATCTTATATTCTCTATGTCTACGAGTATAAATCGTTTAAAAGTAAGTTTTTTGTCCATAATTATACATCATTTTGAGAATATAAAAGAGTACCTAATTAGCTTTTTCTAATTTTATTCTTCTATACATTAAACATATTAATTATAATTATTCATAATGTGAGATAAAGAGTAATTTAGTGAATTTTTTTATTATAATTTAGGAAAATTAATTTATTTTTTTAATTACCTTACAAAAATCTTAAACGACTTATATTTGTAGACGGAGGGAGTAAATAATTACTATCCATTTAATAATCAAATTTCCATTTAAAAAAATTAGTGTAAAATTAATTGAACGATCATTGCATATTAATTGACTAGCTTTTTTTTTTTTTAAAAAATATTGGAGAGCGAGATTTGAACCTAGTTCTATTACCAAGTTGTTGTCATTGTGTGCAATTAACTAGCTAGGTGGATTCAACTTAACACTAGACATTTTTCAAATAAAAATTTATTTGATAAGTCTTTTTTTTTTTTTTTTTACACAATCTCATTAATGAATCAAGTACGATTTATCTCAATTCTTAAATTTTATCTATTTTTTATATTAAGTAAAGTTCAATATGAGTTTTTGTCATTCAACTTTATGGGCGCATAGTTGATTTTATAATTTTTCCAATTAATTCCCATTTATTTGTGCATTATTATATATTTTATAAGTACAAGACCTCTAATGGCTAACTTTTTCCCTCTATTGCATTACAACCGTATAGTAGTAAACTAGTAATTCTATGAAAAACAGTTTACCTTTTTATAGATTCAATAATTTTATAGTAAAATATATGAATAAAAAACACTAAATGTGAATATTACTCCTTCCATAAAAAAATTCTTTTGATATTAAAAAATATAAATAAATAAAAAATTGAGAGCATATATAAAATAAAAATATAGTAGACCAGATATATATAATAAATTTAATAGCTTTAATAAAAAAATTTTCTCCTATTAATAATTGTAAAAAATACTTTGTCATATATTTACAAAAGTTTTACTGTGTATTTATGGACTTTTTGTTGCAAATAAAATAGGAGTTCGTGGGCAAAAAGAAAATGCAATTTTATATAAATAAAATAAATTTTTAGAAAAAGTAAATAAAAAAATATATTGAGCAAATAGAAATGAAATAATAAGTAATTTTGCTAAATTAAAAATGAGAAATTAAAATAATGAATTTTATTCGATTACTCTCTGTTCTTTTATGAGAATTTTTTAATTATGTTTTACGTGTCAAATTGTTCTTCCTTTTCTTTCATGTCCTCCTTTGACTTGTTTGCAAGGAAGATGACAAGCTTAGTGAAATGATTAAACCATCCGTCTTCTCTTTGTCATCATTGAAAATTAATCTTCTATTTAGAATAGGACCATTATAATATATATATATAGTCATATTTCAAATCACCATTCACTAACTTGTTACATCTTTTTCACTTTGTACAGTGAGCATTATTAACAGAGAAGACTATCACTTAATAAAAATTTACTGGCTCTGATTATATCTTGCTTGAATATCGCAAAATTTATATAGAAATGATTTTTTCAGCGTGATAATTTTTAGTTCCAGCTATCCCAATCCAACTAATATTGATATTGTTTTAATTTTTAATAAGATAAAAGAAAAATTATCTACTTATGAAAAGAATTATTTTATATACTCTTTGTATTAATTAACGTATAATGTACCAACACTCACAAATTAATCTATGGATAATGCTACTTAGCACAGTTTGAGATAACTCAAGAGGGACATTTTTGAATTTTACTAATTGTATTTACATTTCATAATTTTCTATTAATTAAATGTTATTATGTAAAGATGTAAACATCCTTTGCTGTAGATGGGGAATTATGATAATTAAATTTGAAATTCAAATTATTTATTGATTCTTAAGCAGCATTTATTGTGTTTAATTAGTTTTCAATGCAATGACTTTTTTTAGTTCCAACAACTTTTTATTAGTGAATTAATTATGATTAAATATTTAATTAGTATTTCAATTGTTATATATGTATATATATTTGAGTTGATTTTGTTCTATATATAAACGAGAAAGATGTACTATTAAAAATTCTAATATTTGATATAAGTACCATTAATAATTATGATTTATACTTTAAAGAGCTATATATATAATCTCTAGTCTAACGAACTAATTATATATATATTTTAACTATGATTTATACATTAAAGAAATAAAATATAATTATTGAGATTGAAATCTATTTTTTATCATTATTAGGTTAGATGTATACTTTAAATTAAAGAAAATAAAATGAAGGTATAAATATTTCAATTTATCTAAGATCCTTAAAGAGATAGATGATATGTTCTAAACATTAGAAAAAAAAAAATCATTTTTAAAAATAATTTCAATGTGAAAATATTAAGTAAATATATCTTAGAATGTATATATTTGCCAAAATTAAATAAAAGTCTTTAATGATAACTGAAATCAAGAATTATTAGTTAATCAAATTTAATATCAAAAAAAAAAAAGTTAATCAAATTAGAAAATTATATTAATTAATTCCATAACTCACATAAATATTTTATTTTAATCATTGCTCATATTATAATTTATATTTATTATTTTATTTAAACGAAATTAAGAATTTCCATTCGATTGATATAAATATTATAATAATATGTACTATAATCTACATGGTATAGATTTATTTATAATTTAAAAAGATAAATGTTCTTCTTTAATTAATCTAATTATAATCACAAAGACTTTGTAGCTAATCAATCCATAACATTAGAAATGCTAATTAATTCAATTAAGTATATCATAGGTGTATGCTTAACTTGAATTACTCTTCTAAATAATTAGTAAAATATTTCTACTTAATTGAATTACTCTTTTAAATAATTAGCACTTCTTCAAATTATTAACATTATAAACTTTTATATAATCAAATTCATTAGTGAATCATACTTAATTTGATTAAGTATATCGCCTATTTTTGTTTAATCGAATTACTCTTATAAATACTTTGAACTAAAATTAAAGATTTTTTATTTAATCAAATTAATTAGTGAATTATACTTAATTTAACTATTTACATTTAAAAATTCTTTTTAATATGATAGCTCGTATTAGGTTTTACTTAATTAACTCATATGTATTTATGTATTAATATGCATTATAATATTTCTGAAATTAAAATATAATTTTTTTGAATTATTTTTATATGAATTAATGAAAATTTCAAATTACTAAATAATTATTTTTTTAGAATATAGAAAAATTATGTGTTGAATTTAAGCACGTTGAATTAATTTGTATTTTACATGAAAAGTTTTGATTATTTTTTTACAATTTTTGATTTTGTATTTTAATTTTTATCATGAATTAATTCAATTAAAAAACAAAAAGAGAGGGAGAAAGATAAATTATTGATTTGCTGGTTCAAACAAGTCATAATTATTCTACTGTACGATGGGGCAATGCATTGTATCTGCAAATCACATCCTCTTTTCGTACAAATCCTAAATAATCAAATATCATCGATCTATAATAATCACTTACCAATAATGTTTGGTCAAGTCACGATCTAATGCACATGGCCACTGTATGTGTGGAAGTGGAGATGCACCGCGCTTCATACATATATTGATGTTGAATTTATGTATTTCAACCGATTATTTATCGCATAATATAAAAAAGATTTAAATTTTATTACTTTCTTTTTCCGTATATATAAACTCATTTTCTTTTTTCATTTATTTGAAATATATGTAGATGTATAGACACGTGTGGTGATTGGACTAGACTGTGATTAAAAATAAATGCAAGATGAGAGATCATTTAGACTATTTTTATTTAAGAACACAAAACATTAATGTCTCTTTCTAATATGCCATTATAAAGTAGGTAGAGAGCTGGTGATGAGTGAAACTTGGAAGGGACCTCCACTAAACCATGTGTGTGACTGTGACGTAGATGATTCCACAAAACCTCAAATAACATTCACATTAATTCTATTTTAATTAATAATTAATTACTCCAACCATTCTTCAACTCTTTCATGCTCAATTTCTACTTATAAATTTTACACTATTACCAAACTTATTTTTATATTAATGAGATTCGAAATCTATTGTATATTTAAGTTATAAAATATAATATTTTTTATCGTAATTAGAAATAATTTTATATCAGTTTATTATGCATTAAATTAAACTAATTTTTTATTTAGCGGTAAGATGTAAAGTCCTACCAGTAATAATGATTTTATAGATAAAAATTAACTTAAAATATATTTCTCTCTTATTAATCTAATACTATTAAATTTATAAATTGAATTTTCCTGGTCTTAAGTATATGTTAGGTGGGGAGTTTCTTTTGAAGTTAATACACATACCACAACAACGTTCATATCCATTTATAGGTGGGCCAACATGCAAGAACACACATGCAATATGTATCTAATACGATGTGTTTTATTAGATTATTGGTTTTTTTTTTTTTTTTTTTTTTTTTTTTGAAAATTAATTCTCGGTTGTTACTTGTTAGGTCTGGCCCGTCTGGGCTTCTATTATGGGACTTCTAAACTTTTTCTCTTTGTTTTTTGCAGTTCCATTTGCAAAATGGTCATTTGTACTTATGACAAAATTTTCCATACAGTTCCCTGAAAGGGCAGATCTTTTGTGTCCACTCCCACATATGAAAACATTGATTTTCTTTTTCTTTTTTCCTTTACTAATTTCTCTAGAGAATGCCAATGAAAAGAAATAAAATACAAATATCATAAAATTTAGCGCCAATTTATACAAATAATAAGCTAATTGCAATTAATTATTTTATGATATATTAGGTTTGAGTCGAGCTCATAGTTTGAGTTTGAGCTCAAATTTCACTGTATATATATATATAGTTTAAGGATCCAACACCAATAGAATAGTATAGTATGAATATATAAAACGAAGGAAAGTGACTTCACAACCTCCACTAGACACTCGTTTGTTATCTATCAATTACAATTTAATAATTCCACGTTCTAATTAATTAATAACCTCATCAAAAATGCAATCATCAGATTTTTTTTTTTAAAAAAATGCATAAAATAAATAAAAAAAAAAAAAAAATTGAAGTTAACTTGAAAAGATTGTAATTTTGGCTATTAATCAATCTGCCTCGTCTGCTTTTCTCCTTCCATTTATTAACTTTAGGAAAATGTACATTTCAAAGCCTTCATTATGCCACATACAGAATTATATAAATCTAAAAATAGAGACGGCCATCAGTTTCATAACACATCAACTAAAAAAAAGGAGAAAATTAAGTATTTAAATAATATAAAAAAAAAAAAGAGAAGAAGAGAAAATACTTAACGGCGTTACATGTCAATTCTCTTCTTTCTTTCTTCCTTTCTTTCTTCTGCTATATCTTCAAATGCTTACACTGCAACTTACCAACAGCGAGTACTTAACGGAGTTCTCACCGACAATAATTCCGGCAGTCCTACTCCCGAACTGTATATAAGCAGGACATCTAACATACAAATGATACTTTCCAGAAATGAAAGTTCCAACTTTAAATCTCACCCGTCCATCCATTTTAATCATCAGCAACACCGTCCCTGCAGACTGATCTTGATTCAGTGCGATGGCGTTGTACGGAGCCACCGGAATTGCCGTACCATAAATATTAGGTGACCAGACGTTGATTTCTTTATGACCTTGATAATTCGGCGGTATTGCTGATCGGAGAGTGATCTGCTGGCTCCTGTAAGTTGCATAGATGTCAAGCCTGTCATAATAGATTCCGATTTTGTCGTTTGGATTACGGCTGGAGAAAGTGACTTGAAAATTGGAGGTAAGAAAGTTAGGGACAGAGGCGTTGAAGGCATAAACGGTGACGTCTTGAAGAACAAAACTAGGCTTGCTAGGACGGAGAACGGCCCAGATTATGAGGATAGTGACAAGGACTAAGAAAAGGAAGATTAATATACCGGCAAAGATCCGGCGGAAGAGTTTCCGGCGTTTTTCGCCGTGGTTGCCGCAGTCTTTGGCGGACATGGTGGTGAGAAGGTGAAGTGATAGTGGAAAGAAGAGAAGATGGTACGAGGGAAAACGTTGAGTTAATGAGAGGCTTTGGTATTATAGAGAGAGATGAGGTGTGGAATGGAGCCCCTTTCTTTTTGTGTATCAACGAGTGTGGGACGGTGCCGTGTCACGAACGCGTTACTAAGGTTAATATAGTAATTTGCGTTATGGTCTCTTTTACACACAAATTAATTAGGTTTATAGTAGTAGTGAAATCTGAATTTAACCTTGATTTTCGACACTTTTTACTAAGGTAATTAATATGATTATGAAGTATGTTAAAGGTAGACTTAAACTTTTTAATTTTTTTACAGTATTAGGAACAATTAAACCGATTAAACTAAATTTGAATAAACTTTTTATAAACATATATAATTAAAAGACAGAAAAAAAGCTGAGGATTCAAACTCATATATAATTTCATACTATTTGAAATATTGAAGAGAATTCAATAAAAATTTATGACATTTAGCGACCTAAAAATAAATAAATAACAAAAATAAATATTTTCTTTTTTTACCTTTTCCTTTGAGAAGTAATGGATATTTTTCCCCCTAATGGTATCTCTAGCAACTACCGTACACTACAAGGGAACAAAAGGGTTAATTATGATTATTCTAGTAATCATTTTATCTTAAAAGAAAATTAATGAATGAGAAGGTCACTTGTTAATCATTGGGATTTAGGAGCTCCCTAGCTGACTGACTAAACACTAAACAGGAGAATCCCTTTGTGGTGAAGGAAGTAGTAAAATTGAGTACATCCTTCCAATACCAAACCAATTAAAAAATTATTATTTTTTTATTTTTTTCTATGATAGTCAGAAAACCATATTTAAAATATTATTTGTGATTTGTTTAGTGGATAAATAAATTTATGCGCAGGATTTAAATAAACCTTTCTGATTTATGTACATATTTTACATTTTTTATGAGATTATGAGGAAACAATCCATTTTCCGGTTTATTGATTAATAAAATTTATAAAAACTAAAAAGATGAAAATAGATTAATGAAAAAAATAAATAAAATTTCAACAGTCTGAATATACTTTGATAAAAGATTAATCACATTTTATGGTTATTTTAGACTTGGAACTTTACTTGCATCGTATCTTATTATAAATAACATAGGAGTATATACGAAATAAATAATTCATTTACTTTTTAATTTCATCACCGTTGGATGAAATGTTAAGGATATTGGGACCCACTTACCATGTTGCACAAGTATCACAGCTCATCCTATCATACTGGCCCCACTGCTTTTGGGGTCGTTCTGGTTCTGGAATATACCAACCAAAAAAAAAAAAAAAAAGGTTACGTGGCGCAAGGAAAAAGCACCTTCTGTTGGAAAATTTCCAATAATCAAATTATTATTGCTCCAAAGTGCACATCTTTTTTCTCTTCCTACTTTTAGCTTAAAAAGCTCATTACCTTTCCTATGTTTATACATTACAACTTTGCGTCTCTTGCACAAATGATATTTGAACTAGGGGTACAAATTAATAACTTGAACTATTAATAATATGTAATATGTTTGAATTATTATATTTGAACTAAATCTATAATTGAATTAATAGATTAAATTAAATGTCTTTTTAATAATATAAAAGACGACAGAAATTTTAAATTCTAACCGTTTATCTCTTTTGATTATTTAAAAAAAATAATTAAAAAACAAATAGCGAGTAATGATCACCAGTTATCCCTTTTATAAAGTGCATAACTTGTGAATTACATTTTGATTATACATATAATAATTAGTTAAATGAGAGGTGCGTTGGTTGGTAAAAGTAGAAGACCTATAAGAAAAGTAGGAAAGCAGGAAGAAATTAAGTAATTGCAAGTCCCATTATCATAATAAAAAAGAAGAAAAACTTTTCGCAATTCCCAAAAACTCCTTTTCCCATTTTTATATATCTGTGATTTATTGACCAACTCTATTAGAACCTATGTTTCCAAATCAAACACACATCCTCTTCCGGTCTTCCCTCTCTCTCCGTCATTTGTTTCCCCTTTTTAATATATTAAATCAATATAAAAAAAACTTAACGTTACTATTTGTTTTATTGGAAGAATTCATTGCTATAAGCTTGAACTTGTACAAAAAAAGTTAAAAATAATTTATAAATCATTAGATTTAAAATTATTCCAAATAATATTTGCATTTCAATACAATTTTAAATCCAATGGTTAATATATAAAATCGAGCTTATAATACTTTCACCGCTTTATATATATTTAAAGAGAATGGGGAAGATTTGTTTATATTTCAATACAATTTAGGGTTGGCTAGATGTAAATTAGGTACTTTGATTAAAAGGAGATACTTAGTTAATAGAAAATTAATCGTTGCGTGGAATTTTCAAAATGCCGTGTGATTGTGAGGTGAAGTTGACTTGCAATTTACTCCATTGCCATTCGTTATGTGTCGGCACTAATCATCCTTCCAGATCCAATGTACTATCATCTGACACTAGTCTCCGTCTCAGGATTGTGAAAATACTGAATTGTTTACATTACATGTATACAAATACATGGGTAAACTTTCCTGACTAAATTTGACTTTTATATATTGTATTTAATTAAGTAGTTTATCTCTTAATTAATTAATTTGAATTATTAAACTGCAGTGTAAATAATTTATTTGAAGTCTTACTGTTTATAATATTATATGGTTAGTACTTTAGTATCAGAAATTCTAATGTGAACTGCAGAATACAGCTGTCTTCATGATTAAAAAACCTATGTTGTAATTAATTATAATAACTTTTGTAATCATAAAAAAGACAAGGATTAGTTTGTTATTTATTTAATTAGCTACCTTTTTCTTTTTCTTTTTTTTTTTAATTCTATATAAATTTTTGTTAATTTTCATAGCATGTGGTTATGTTGGAATGTACAAATATAGGAGAGTGAAATGAGGGAAAATGATTGAAAATGACAAGAGAAAAAAGAAATAACTCTAACCATCAAAATTGAAGGATGTAGACGAAGTATCAACTTTTAAATATATGCATTGAAAAAAAAATGTTTGATTTTTCTTTCTGAGTGATGTTTGGACAAACAAATTAAATGGCCTCCAAGATAATAAGTTTATATTAGGGATAATTTCTCTTAATTTATATATATAATGTTTTTTATGGGTATTAGGGGAGGAGATTTGAACCTAAGTCTATTGTCAAGTCGTACATATACTTACCACTATTTTATACCTTGGCGTGCATATATATAATGTTTATGTAAACATATAAACATTAATGTAGGGTGTATTGGATTAAGACTTTGTTATATTTTAAAATTCTAATGGTATTCAATTTAAAATTTTTGGAATTTATTAAAGTTTTGTGCTATTCAAGAAAATCTGATGACATTTAATTAATGACTGTTCAAAAGTCCATACAAATTTAATGGTATTCAAAAAATTCCTAATTTGAAAGGATTTAATAAAATTATTAAATCCACTGAATGTTAGAGTGCTAAATATAAATAGGATAGTCATTCACAAATCCATCATCTAACCAATAGTTTAAAAAAATCTTTTAAAATCTAAACAGAGTCTTTCAATATAATCTTTAAGGTGTAAAATAATATATTAATTATTGGATTAACTTCGAATTAATTCATGTGCTGAGAATTTGATATTTTAACAAAAATTAATATTAATGATGCTATAAATTTTTCAGAATTAATTTGATTATTTTTTAAAATTTTTATGGGTTGATTTCAATTAAATATCAACCAAATAAAAATTTGAAACAACTTTTTAAATAGTTGAAGGACCAAAGAACATAACCTGCCATTGTTGTGGCCAGACTGCCAAACTCCTTGAGCCGCAAGCAGCGGGCCATGTATCGAGTCTATCTCGATGTGCATCGCCTCCTTGTGCGAGCTCCGGTAGCCGACAGATGTTCTGGTTGGCGGTGGTTACTATTTTGATTTTAAATTAAAAAATATATATGTATATTTAAACCTATTGACGGAGCTAGATGGGTCTAGAGGTGGCCCCACCCCCTAACAAAATTTATTTAAAATAAAAATCACCCATAAAATATTAAATTTTTTTATTTTATCCATTAAAATAGTAAATTTTTTCAATTTTGGCCCCTTAACTCTTGAAATTTTTTTTAGTCTCCCCTAACTTTAATTTCTAGCTCCATCACTGTTTAAATACGGTCGACTTTCAGTCAAGAGATTAGAAGCCCTTTGCACCGCATCGTGAATGTTATAGGAGTGCGGGATGACTGACGACAATGTTAGCCATTGCAAGCCTTTCACTATCGGCGGCGGTAAATTTTAATGAAGAAGAAAACCATTTTGGAGAATATGACGCATTTTGCTTTTTGGTCTCATTGTTTTTCAATTTTTCAATTGGGCTAAAAAACCTTTTAATTTGTTCAACTAAGACCTGAAATTAATTTTGATTGGATATATAAAAATTATTTATAATTGCATTAAAGTCAATCAAAATTTGTAAAAAAAAGTCTCACTAATTCCATACAACTCTATGTAGAATTCTAGTGAAATATGTAGAAATCTTAGAAAATTCTTCAATTCCATCAAATTCAACGATTCTTTTAAAATTGAACACGATTCTAATCAAACATACTCTTATAAATAATTTATTTTGAATTATATTTATGTATGGTCCACGTAAATTTGGCTCATGAAATTAATCTATTGTTAACAAATTAATGCCAAAAACAAAAGTTTGTCGTATTTTTTTGTGTTACATACGGACGGAAAAGAATCCTTCCTTATAAGAGTACATGTCACAGAGTAGCTTGAAAAAGGCCTGCTTAAAAATTCAGTATGTGATTCTAATAAAAGGGAAAGAAAAGGTTGAGAAGAAGAAGAAGAAAGAGGACAAGGATATCCCATATTCAATTATGGCGGTTTTGTCCATAAGATTAGAATCTCTTGTTCCTGTACAAAGTAAACCTAACCCCTTTTTACTTTCTTGCACTAACATTTAGGTTGCTGCCATATCCATATTCGTATTCAAAAGTCCCTACAAGGGATCTTCTTCGAACCTCTAAAATTTCAATTTTTTTCACTTCCATCATTCTTAAGTTTCTAGGCGCATTATAAGCCAAATGTAAACATCTTATTCGTACGTTCTTTACGCGCGCCATTATTTTAGGTACTTTTGAAAGGGCATCACCTTAGATTGTTTATCTACAAGGCCACTTGGCTAGTGAAAGAGACAAAACAAAGAAGTGATTTGACGGAATAAAGGGTATATAAGGGAAAGAAAACTTGATTGGTAGGGAATTCTAAAGGCAGAAGACTCCAAACTACTAAAAGTTAAGAAAAGAGAGAAAATGAAAGAAAGGAATTTTGGGGGATCAAAATTTAATTTAATTATTAGGGTTATATAATTAAAATTTCCAAGGAAGCAGATGACCCTAAACCCTAATCATATGCTTTGATATCCTTTTGAACTTATAAAAGTGAGGAAGATAGTGGTGTAATTGGTGTGATATAGGCTCATTTCTATGTTTCCCTATCATTAAGATTATGAAAATGATAAAAAAAAAAAAAAAAAAGAATTAGAAGGTGAAAGTTTTGAAAAGACAAGAGTAGATATGACAGCAGTATGAAAAGCAAAATGAATGATTTCTTTAGCAAAATTAATTATTTGAACAGTATTTTTAAAGGTTAAAGTACCTTTTTATAAAATATTAAAAATTAAATTTTAAATGAATTAATTTTTTATAAAATATTACTTTAACTTTTAAAATTTAATTTAAATATTATATTACCGAATATTATAAAGAATATCATTTAACGTTTTGACCGGTTAAAATACTAAAAACTATTAAAAAAATTATTACCGAATACAGTCTAAATTCCCCTTAGATACATCAATCAATCCTTGGAGTACATCTTTGTACACATCTAAATATAAAAAAATCTTAAACTCTATGTATATATATATATATATACATAGAGTTTAAGATTTTTTATAAGTTAAAATTCATATTTATGGTGAGATTTTTCACAATTATGAGTAGAATTGTGAAAGAGATTGATGCTTACTTGTGAGACCACAATATTCATTTTCTTTGAAAAATGTTGAAAACAAGAAAATAAAAGTCCCACAAAAAAGATAAAATAAGGGAAGAATTAACTATTGGCCCAATGAAATTAGAGTTTTTGAAATAGACAGATAGTAGGCAGGGCATGTGTATAAGCTACAGATATGTTTCTTCTTTGCCTTTTCTCATGTCTTCTACTCTTTAATTATACACATTTAATCTTTTAGGTGAAAACCCTTAGTCAAAGGCCAGTATTTTAAAATCAATCTATGATCCTTCAATTTGAATTTACAACTTTACCTATCTCTATATTGATCTTCATTTGCACTTTGATGCTTTTATTATTTTGAGTTTATATTAGTTAATTTTTTTAGCTTAAAATATTCTATGTTGGCTTAATTATCTAGCTCTGTATCAATTAATGGTGCACTGTAATTTGTGTCATATATCTCTCTTGAAAAACAAAACTAATAAGAAGAATGAAAATCAATGTGAACTGATGGCCATTTACTTATTTAGTTTTTATTTTTTTTCCTCTACTGGATATTATAGATATATGTAAATACAAAACACAATTTTGACCCATGAGGTTATTTTCTATACCACAACTTCAATTACTTGCTTCTAACTGAAAAAATAGGACAGAGTTTCTGTACCACATTTTTTTTTTTTTGGGTTGTACTTGAGACAGATGCCATTAACAAATTGAATACATTGAATTGGAGCTATAAGAAATAACAGTAAGAACAGTTAAATGGGTACCCACTTGTTGCCTTCTCATGATTCATGCTTTGCATTGACATTTTGGATTTTCGGGTTGTTTCCAAGTAGTTTCTTCAACTCTTGGTCCCAGTTTGCATTATTGCTTTTTATTCCATGCATTTCAAATTAATCAAAATTGAAAAGAGGTTTGGAAGTTTCCTACCAAACATTGATCATAGTGGAAACAAATGAATGAATAAAAGACTTAATGTTAATCTCTCACCAGCCCTAAAATACAAAGAGCCACCACACCAGCAGGGTCTTAATCAATGCACAGTTGGAGGTAATATAAATGGGGTCCCTCTTTTTTGTCATCGGGAATCTTTATCATGTCTAATTTAAAATGCTTATGGAAGATAATACCCAAATTGCTATTTCCATTACAGCCAAGGCCAAATCAATTAGGTATACTGGAGTTAATGTCTATTCTGATTGCTTCAATCATATAACACCCTGAACCGATATTTGGATTGAAAGATTTCCAAAAAAAAAAAAAAAAAAAATCAACTAATCCATTAACTAACCCATGTCCATCATTTGGTTGGTAACAAAAAGAGTATAAAATTATTTTTCATGTAAGAACATAAGAGGATAAAATTCATAGATTTGAGAATCTCAATCATTTGTTTTTTTGGTTTCTTGGATACATCAGGGTCTAATGGACTGAGATAACAGTGAGAACATAAACTCCCATCAACTCACCAAATTAGTAAAAAATCTAACAATTGAGGACTCAAACCCAAGATTTCTCGCTTCCCACATTGATGATTAGAGCTTTAACTTTAACCGGTGAAGATAGTACCATCTTAACTGATTCTAAAAGACAAGCATGTGAAGTGAACAAGACAAGCTTGAAAAATAATAATTCGAATCTTATAAATTGAATTCGAATCAAAAGCGTAGGTCATGATGCATGCATATTTCGTGGCTATAAATCACAAACAAATGAAATAAAAATGTCCCTTAATGGTCCAGGAGCTCAAGACAACTTCCCACAACCAACCAAGAAAAGGCCATTTTTTGTAGTTGTCTTGTGTGCACAGTTGCAATTCAGGTGTGTGTTAGCGCATCAATGCAAAGAATGAGAGTGGATAAGCGGCTAATATTGATAAGGATAATGCATAATCCTACCATCTTCTCGAAAAATGTACAAAATAACTATATGAACCACAGAGTCCTAATATTATGTTCAAGAACGCAAAATCTAAAACTAGAAAAAAATATAATTTTAGCATACAACAGCTCAACTCCACCCCATTCTACCTCTTAATAAGGATATACAGAATTAGGCTGTATAACATATCAATCATGGAAGCAAGAGATCATTTAAAAGATATTTACACTACCGACACACCATGAGAAAAAAATGGCAGAAAATCTCCAGCACTACATGTATCAATGCTGATCATCTTAATCTATATATTGGATATTTAATCGAAAGAAAACCATCATTAACAACACATTGACATTTCTTTGATTATTGTAAGAACTGACAACGTCAAGTGTAAAGTAGGACTAATAAAACTTATCCCAGTTACCAACATGTATCAGACAATTCACCTAATGATAATCTACCAGTTGCATATAGAAACAGCATGAAATCCACCACGCAAATGTCACAACTAAAGGCTTAACTTTATCCATGGCCACTAAAACAATCTCTTCAGGGTAACTAGACTCAATTTGCATTAACAGAATCACTCATCTTTTGATTTGTTTCAATAAAGTTGATACAACCAAATTTTTAAGAGATTTAACTCGATCTCTTCCATTGTAGATAAGGGAATCATTTAGTCTATGTTTCATTGCAGAACAATAACAATTATATTACTAAATTTTTAATTGTTTGTCATGTCAAAATCCAGGTAAAATTGTATCAAAATCTAGCAATAGCGATCTTGCTGAAACACAATCAAAGTTGAGCATAACAAATTAAATGAATGGCCTGACATATCCTTCACATGATTGTTGCCTGTGTACAGATGCATAAGAAGCAAAGACAAAAGAAGTGTTGTTTCCCTTTTTCCCACAAACAGAAAATGCAGTGCATTTTGAAAGGAAGATCAGCTCCTCTTGATGGAAAAAAAGATGCCTCAAGACGATCCTTGAACATCCTACTTATGTCAAGTTCCAAAAAAAGAATTCGATATTTAAATAGTTGGTTGATTCAAACTTAAGATCTCTAATGCCAAGAAATTACAAAATAGCATACACATGAGAGGAGGATTAAACCAGCTAAACCTGTGGGCTCACTTTGGGCGAGTAAAATAAATTGTCTGCAAAGAAAATTATTTCCATACTCACAGATGACCGAGGCCTGGAATCATCCACCTGAACACGCATCACATATCCAAAAGATTCAGCAGATTCCAGGAAAATCCTTTTAAAATCAGGATATTTTGATGTGTAAAAACAGATGGAAAAAAATAATGATTCCAGGCTTGACCAATCAGGAGATTTTGACGTGTAAAAACAGATGGAAAAATAATGATTCCAGGCTTGACCCAATGTAGCAAACCCACGGGTAAATTATATTAATGGTAACCTAATTTTACACTTAGTTTTATTTAGGTCACATAACTTCAATTTGTTATTTTTTAGTTTCTCAACTTTAATTTTTATTTCAAAGGGAGGTCACTTACCGAAATCTGATAATCAGAACGGTAATATGATACCAAATATTACATTTATCACAAAAATAAAATCATCATTACAAAGGAATATAAAAAAAAAAGGAAAAAAAATGCGAAAAAATATAAATGATAGTAAAAAAAAATTCTCTTTTATTATTTTTTTAAAACTTGTTTCATGTAAATGACATTATTTGTTAAATAAATTATTAGGTAGATTCCAAATTAATGTATGAGGAGAAAATATGAATTTTTTAAATAAAATATTTTATTTTTATTACAATGTTAGCATTTCCAATGATAGTATTCTAGTGAGTGACCTCCCATTGAAACAAATGTCAAAGCTAATGACTAAAAAATGACAAAATAAAGTTATGTAACCTTATGAAATTAAGTGTGAGGTTAAATGACCATTAGTATAGTTTACCCAGCAAACCACTGTATGTCATATTTATCCAAACTTTGTATCTGAATATATTCTCACGCGTGAAATACCTATTCTTGATGGGAAAGTGATAAGACCAAATCCTAGAGCATTAAACTTAATACTTCTAGTGTCACAATCAATCACAAAGTAAAAACTTACAAACAACATAACATCAACGTAAAAGAATGGCAACTACAATTAATAACATACCCTTTCACTGGAATCACCACTATTAATTTGCTAGAATGAAAAATCTACTTTCTACCAATACTTAAAACTGAATGTTACAACTTCAGATCATGATTTTCCAACGGGCATTACATAAACACAAATCTGAAATAAAACATTGAGTTTTCAATAATTATTAACATAAAAAGAGATACTAATCACTCAAACAAATGGGGGGAAAAAAGCTCTCATATTACAGCATATATTAATAACAGTCTTCTCAAAAAAAATATATATATATACTTACATACATCGATACATATATATAACACCATTAATTCCCCAATTTGCTGAAGTGTGGTTCTAGGAAGGCAACTTAGGAGATGACCCTATCCTACATTGAAATGTGTATATATACAATTTATGATAGCATCCAAAATTTTTTTACCTATTATTTCAGATCCACATCCGCAGACCTTGCCCTCCCTTCTCGTAGAAAAGGTAGCACAAAATGACAGGCAAGAATGAAATTTATAGGGAACAGAACAGTGATAACACATATAGGCTAAATTAGTTTAAACCTGAAATGAAATGCTGATCAAATTAAAACATTGAAAGTTGGAATTCAGAAGAACTAAAAACTCTGCACTCACATGCATATGGGACAAATTATGAAACATTTGTCTCAAAACACTTAAGTTATGCATTTTCTTCAGATCATGTCATTGTCAAGTAGGTTGACTTTCAAATACAGGATTTGATATGCCTTTTCAAAAGATCAAACATTCAGCACCTCCACACAAAAATTCATAGTCACAAAACTAGAATACATCTTACAGGAACTTAATTAACACTTGTAAAAAAACTAAGATTCACAATCTTATTTGAATCTCCAACTAGTAATATATGAAACACAGAATCTAAATTATAGAACATTCAGATTGCCTGAAAGAATACTATGCTAACCAAAATCATTGAATACTATGCTTTCAAGGAATCCATAAATATTATGTAAACTCAAAACAACTTGAATTCTATTTTTCTATGGAATGTCACAACTATCAAATCATATGTTATCCGAGCAAGAAAAGCCAAGTTATCAATTGCACTTTACATATATTCTAACCAAATTTGTTTTATACAGTAACCAATGCATTTCCATTCGCTTCTATACTATAAAAATGACCATAGAATGCAAATTGCAAACCAATTGCACAAAAGAATTGAAATCTTATTTTCTCTTTATTCCTCACTAAAATCTAATAATGCAGATATAAGAAAACAATTATTCACAAGTAAACCTGACATTTCTTCGATTGACCAACTGATGTGCCTGTCCCATTAATCCCCAAATCTCCAATTTGAATCGGATTGCAGTAAACCCGCAGCACATTCTCGCTCATTCTCCAAATACCGGTCCTATACCGGACCCAAGCAAAAACCCTAACTCCAAAATCAATCGATCCACTGTCCCTTTCCTTTGAAATCTCCTCCACCGCATCCTCACCCACATACTTGGTAATCGCGTCAAGTTGGAATTTGACAGTTGATTCATTGTTCCTGTCTTGAAAAAATGGCGGCAAATTATTCGTGGCGAGTTCTAACTCGTCACCGTAGAAAACCGAAGCCTTGAGGCGGTCGTACTGGATTCTAAGTTTGTCATTGGGGTTTTTTACTAAGAGGGTAAAGAGCCAAGTGGCAGTTAACTCGGACTGAGTTAAGTTGAGCTGTGAAATTGCGGCAGAGTCAACTCGGAACTCAGGTAGGTGGGGTTTTAGGGCGATATAAGAAGTTAAGACGAAAAGGACCATAACTAAAAATGCAGTCATGCAAAAAAAGAATGCACGGTGGAGAAGAGTACGTCTAATGGGGTGGTCATCGGAGATATGTCGAAAAGGGCGATAGGTGGCAGCGGAGAACGATGATCGCGGAGGATATGCATATGTATATGCATTGTCAGTAGTGGCAGCTTCGGCGGCAGCAATAGCTGTTGCTGGGTAGCCAGTGGCAACTTGGTTGGGCGGAACCGGATAGCCGGTTACCGTCTTGTTGTGTTGAGCTTCGCTGGATGAAGCCATTGAAAGCAGAAAGAATGTGACTGCGCAAGTGACAGTGAGAGAGTGCTGAGCAGTTATGGATTTGACCCGACCGCTCCAAACCTGACCAGCAGAACGAAAATGGGCTTTTAAAAGGCCCATTTGATTTAATAGGACAAGCAGTCCAGTTGAGGTGTTTAATAACGGCCCACATTGTTCAATTAAATTCAACCTTTGTAATTTCCCTTCTTGTTTATCTCGCTGGTTTCAATTCCTCGGCTCCGTGCTTAGCTCTTAGAGCCGTCTATTCTCTCCCAAATCGTACCAGAAAAAAAAAAAATGACCAACGAGGATCTTATTTGGGATGATTAACAATCTCATAACAATTTCAACTTTTATATGAGTAAAAATATAAATTTAATTTATTATTAAAAAAACAAAAAAGTGTATGCAATTTGATGTTGCAAGTGTTTTAGATTGTAATTTATTACAATCCATACGTTGAGCTGCATCTTTGACAGGAAAAAATGAAAATTTAAACTGATGTCTTTAAAAAAATAATTAATCCTTAATTTCTACCATAATAATGACTTTCTTATAAATATTCATTATTTTTTCATTTGGTAATTAACGGTAAATCATGGGGAGAATAGATGATGAAACTCTTACCCTTTGTTTGAATGGAAGTATTTTATTTTTCTAAAGAAGGCAAATGATTATAGAAATTATTTAGAAAAAAAGTATTTTTCTTTATTTTGAAAAGAGAAAAAAATATTAAAAGAAGTCATATTTTATTTATTTTCTATTTGAGTCCATGTACTTTGAATTTCTCAAATTTGGAAAACAAATAAGGGAGGAAAGTCTGTCAATTTTGAATAATAACATTTTCTTTCCATTAAAATTTTACTGTTTACAAACAAATGAAAATAAATTTATTTTCTTTCCTTCAATATCTAAACACAAATATTGAAAATAAATAAGACAAGAAAATTGACAATTTTTCATTATTTTCCTGCATTTAACTGGTTTTACATATGAAATTCACAATCTCGTGGTGAAAAGTCCGAGACAATTATCTTTTTTATTTTTTTCTAAATGTATATCATCTAAATATTGAAATCTATTAAACTAATAATTAAACTAATTAATCAAAAATACAGTTGGAGAATATTGCTAATTAAAAAGGACAAACAAAAAACGAAAAAAAAAAACTCTCTCTAATAGATATTAATGAGAGGAATTCCAAAGAAATAATTCATATGTATACAAATATATGATTAATTAAACCTAAGCAAAAATTAAACAGTCATTAGCATTGGAAGTATTTAACTTTCCATTACTTTTACTGCTACCAAAAACAACCTCCAAATCTTCACAATAAACTCTTATAGTTGCATGCTTTGCCCACCATGTACCTGATTTAAACGTGGACCAAATCGCCATTCTCAATCCAAAATGAAGTTTTCCGGTTGTACTCTTATCATTCGCCATTTTCTCCACCACCCAGCTTCCAACTCCGGCCTGCGTGTGATCGGAGTTATTTGCAGCTAATTTAGTCTTTATTACATTATTTTGGTGCGTTTCCAACAGAAAAGGATGCGCGAAAGATGATGCAAGAAGATCGCTTTCATCAAAGTACAGAAAAACTTGTATTTGATCAAAATATATTTTCAGTTTTGTATTAGGGTTTTCAACTGCAATCTTAGCATCCCAATCAGCAGTAAAGAAAGATGATGATCCATTGAAGTTAGACACAGAAAGTGTATCGACATGCATAACAGGAATGGCTGGACGTAATATTAGCCACATAAGAATGCTAGCTATACACATAAATATAATCAACAGAACTAAACCTCCAATAACCCCTCGAATAAAAGAGGAGACAGGGCTTTCTTGTTGTACGTTATACAAATGAGGATTATAATAGCTAGCAGGCGGTGCTTGTGTATAAGGGTAATTGTTGTTGTATCCATTGCTATAGTTAGGATACCCTTGTTGACCTGGAGAAGGAGAAGGATAACCAGGCGGTGCCGGCCCCGGTGGATAACCCATTGGGTAACCCATCATTGGAGGATAACCTGTTGGATGAGGACCACCGCCTGGTAAAGAGTCATTGGTAACGGAGGATTGGCAGGAGTCCTTTTTCTGATCAGATGGTGAAGAAGCCATGTTGGTTTCTGGATAATGATCTCTCTCTCAATAACATAAAGAGAGAGAGAGAGAGAGAGAGAGAGAGAAGAGAGAGAGAGAGAGAGAGAGATTTTTTTTCTCAAGAAAGGGAGAAATAGAGAGAAAAAATGGGGTGGGAAAAAATTAAGATGGGGTAGGTATTGAGAGAGATATTAGAGAAATGTAGATTTGTGAGAGACTATATTTAGGGGAAATGGAATAGTTTGTGTTGTTTGGTGGATTATATTATGCTTATATAGATCAATTACCAATAATAAGTTAATAAAATTATTTTCTCAAACAAAGTCAAACTTACATATACTATATATGCATTATGCATATGAAGCTTATAGAATTTTTGAGGGATTTGTATGAATAATATTGGCTATTAATTCTTTCCAAAAAAATATGTTAACATCAACGATTACTGTAGTAATCGATCTCGATTTTCATAAGATGAGAATAAGTACTAATTTCAGAAAATACACTTACTAAAAAGAGTTAAATACTTTTATGCTATACTAGCGAAAAAAATTAACACATCTTACTTCTAATAAAAAAAATTATATGGAATGATCCTTCAAATCCCAAATCCAAGGTACAAGTGCGTTTGTATCGATTATTATTATTATTATTTTTTTCATTTCATTTCTTTCATTTCTTTTAATCTTTACCTTGTATAGTAGCTTAGTAATTAACTTAATAATTATAGATTCTTCTTTATTGGGTCTAAGGTATTCAATAGGTTGGATAATCATTTAAAATGTATTATTTCGATCTAAATTAAATTATAAATTAAATATCCAAAATCTGTAAATGTCTCATTTGAAAATTCACTTTTATTACTTGAATCCATCTTGAACCGATTACATTTACTCATGTAATACCTAATAGCATTTAAGAATGTGTATTGCACGTGTCACCTTTTGTTATAGATAATCTTTATTTAATTTATAGTTTTTTATTATTTATTAAGAATGATATTGATTGTTATTTTAATTCTCAATCAAAAAAATAATTGAAGACAATAATTAATAAAATATAAGTAAAATCTAAATTGATAATTAGATGAAATATTTACTACAATTTGAATTTTCCTCCATATTCATATATATTCTTTTCTACAAAATTTGGATATAAAAATTCATAATCCAAAAATCACAAAAAAGATTCATAACAATTAATAAAAAATTTAAGTTCACTATAGAATAAGAAAATATTTACTCAACTCTAAAAATAATAACAATGAGTGTTTTTAGAAAATAATTATTTTCTAATATTATAATATTTTATGCACAACACAAAATAAAAGTTAGGAAATTTGAAAGTTCAATTACAATTGATAATGAAATGTTGATAAGATATAAAAAATAGCTATATATCAAATTAGAATTAATAAAAATAAAAATTAATATATCAATTTATTGATCATAATAATAATAAGTCGAGCCATGAATGTCCAATGTATACTTGATAATGAAAGTAAATAAAACTTACATAGATAAAATAAATCAGTGGTAATATATAATATATAATTTCTAAATATGATAAAACTTGCATAAGAATACAATGCCTAATTAAGATATGACAAAAGTTCTAATAATTTGCTTTTGGTAATTTTTTATTTTATTTTTTAATCAATAGAATTTCAATTTGTGTAAAGAACTAATATAACTAATTATATTAAATTACCTTTTTTTTACAAATAAAACTAATATTTCTAGTTATTTATCAGAACATTTATTGCTTTATTTATTTAATTTAGTTCCTAAGTAAGATACTATAAATGTGACTGAAAGTTAATGATGGTGGTACATTTTTCCTACATAATTTTATTTACTTTAATTTAAATTTATAGGAAAATAAATATTACTTTAATTTATAATTATATTTTTGGTAACATAATTTGAATTAAAGAAGGAAATATCATAAACAATCAAATCAATTACTTTTTAGCTAATAAAATTAAAATCTTTAAAGATATGTTTATTAATTCATAAATTTAATATGGTGTATTTTTGGCAATCTCATTATTTATCCTAAGTATCTAATTTTCTTGAATGACATTGGAAGGTCATTGAATTCATTGATTTGTTATAAATTATATTACTAAAAAAAATCTAAGAATATTCAAAAAATGAAAATAAACAATAATTATTTTATCCTTGTATTTTTTTTAAAACAAATAACTTTGCCTGTGCATTTTTAGAAATATGTAATGTAGTCTCTATCTTTTATCTCTGTTATACTACTGTATCATGTCATCAATTTTTTGTACATTTTCATTAAATATAATGATAAATTAGTTAATATTACTAAATACAACAATAAAATAGTCAATAATTATAATTACATATTCATTAATTTTGGCAAAATACAAGAATAAAATCATAATTTTTGATGAAAACATACAAAAAATTAACAGAATGATATAACAGAGTGGCGGAGACAAATATATATATTTAAAATGCAGACACAATGTTATATTCATGCAAAATAATTAATGTAATTATATTAATAATTAATATATTAATCATTATTTTAAAGCATGACTTATAATTTTGATTTTTTTTTTACTTTTTATTAAAGTTTATCGGTATATAATTAATTTTATGATTGCTTTTTTAAGAAAAGAAATTCTTTTCAACAAGTCATTATATAATTTACTGATATAAAAATTGAGTTTTTTTTTTTTTTTTTTTTTTTTTTTTTTTTTTTTTTTTTTTTTTTTTTTTTTTGAATTTGAAGAATGGTAAGATTGGATAACTAAAGGCTTTCAAACCTTAAAAGATGGTCAATACAAATAGGAGATGAATTAAGAAATTCAACCTGATCAAACACAGAATGGGATGCCTTAGCTAAACTATGGGCAACCCCATTCGCAGATCGACAAATAAACAAAACAACAATTCCAGAAATCTCTGTCAAAAGAGATTTACAATCAATAATACCTCAGTCCTGCAACATATGTAGCGCCCGTTGAACCACCTGAGATGACGAACAGGATTTAGCTTGCCAAACAACCTCATTACGAAACTACCAGACCGACCAACAGAACATTATCACAATAGCAACGTCATACATAGATGCAGACAACAGAACACTGGAAAGCCACTCAAAGAAATAAGAAGCCATAGGGACAACCTAGTGAACCTGCGTTAGGGCCCAGCAAGATTTGACAAAAGGTCAAAGCACAAAAATATAAAACACAAACTCAGAATCTGCATGACACAGAGTTGCTGCATTAGATCAAGACTGGGAAGAGCTCCATTACAAGTTTGCCAAACTAAGTTCATAACCTTTTGTGGTGCTTTAACATACCAAAACTTCCTCCAAGCCGCCAAAGAACAGGAAGACCGGGAAAGCCATGGAAAATCAGTCGAAGCACGATATGCGCTGCGGACAGAGTACTTACTCTTGTTATCAAATTTCCAAATCAACATATCCTCCTTACAAGATAAACTCAACAGAATAGCAGAAATAGCCATCGTATCCTCTTCGTTAGAAGTCTGGCAAATGAGTTGCTCATCCCATTGACCATTACTTATAAGATCAGAAACCAGGAACACTGTAGACAACGAAGATCGAGGAGAAGAGACCATAGAATTAATAGAAGAAGGCAGCCACGGATCATCCCATACCATAATATTCGAACCCGGACCCACTTTCCAGCATAAACCGCGGCGAAAAAATGCTTAGTTTCCCATAAACTCTGCCAAATGAAGCTCAGATTAGACCCCAGCTCGGAATCCAAAAAAGACCTATCCGGAAAATACCTGGCTTTAAGAAGCCAAGAAACTAAAGATCCAGGAGAAGACAGAAGAGATCAAGCTTGCTTACCCAACATAGCCAAATTAAATTCATGTAAACGTTTAAAACCAAGACCACCGAAACACCTCAGCCTGCACATTCTATCCCAGCTCATCTAGTGAATACCCTTCTCATGATTCAATCCCTTACACCACCAATAAGCATTAAAAAGACGCTGCAACTCGCCACAAAGGGACTTTGGAAGTAAGAACAAATTCATGACATAATTCGACATGGCCTGCAAAACTGTCTTTAGCATCACTTCCTTGCCAGCCCTCAAAAGACAACGCCTCTTCCATGAATGCAACTTCTGCCACACTCAATCCTTAGTAAACTGAAACACCTCAACCTTATTACGACCAATAACAGACGGCAAACCAAGATAGGTACCTAAACTACCATGCTCCACCACCTCCAAAACAGAACAAACTTGGCGATGAATATCCTGCAAAACATTCCCACTGAAACCAATAGAAGATTTCGAGAAATTAATTACTTGCCCAGAGGCCTGGACATAAAGCGTAATAATACTTTTCACAGTAACAACTTCCACCTCTTTAGCATGAAACACAAGCAAACTATCATCTGCAAAAAATAGATGCGAGATAACCGGTGCACCTCTAAAAATACGACACCCATGCAAAACACCCCTCGAAACATGATACGATATCAGACAGGAAAAACCTTCAGTACACAAGATGAAAAGATAAGGAGAGATCGAATCGCCCTGCCACAATCCATGAGAAGGGAAAATAGGGCCAATCTCCATACCATCATGAATAACCCGATACTATACCGTAGAGATGCATTCCATAATTAATTGAATCCATTATGCTGCAAAACCCATCTTAGAAAGAATAGCCGACATAAAACTCCACTCCGACATAAAATTCCATAATTAACTGATATCCATTTTTAGAGCAACATAACCATCACGTCCACTCCTTTTCTATTTAAAATAGTGCATTAATTCATAAGCTATAATGCTACTATCATTGATGCTACGACTAGGAACAAAAGCATTCTGAGATGGGGAAATAATAATGGATAAAATCTAATTTTGCCAATTAGCAATCATTTTCAACATAATCTTGTAGAACACATTACACAATGGAATATGCCGCAAATCTGACATACTCTCCGGATCAGATTTCTTAGGAATAAGAACCAAAGCTGTCTCATTCAGCCTAGAAGAAACACACCTGACTGCAAAAGAGTAATACATGTCGCTATAATATCCGACCCAATAATATCCCAATGATGCTGATTAAAACTTGGATTGAAGCCGTCAAAACCTGGAGACTTATCCGGTTTCAAACCAAAAACTGCACACTTTACGTCCTCAGGAGAATATGGAGCTAGCAATAAGTCATTAAGAGCAAGGGACACACACTCCGGAACATGATCCAAAACCGAATTCATATCACTAGGATTAGTGTGGAAAATATTCAAAAAATAATCTGAAATGACTTCCTCCATACCTGCCCCCTGTCACGCACACCCCAGAAGCATCCTTCAAACGTCAAAAAGTTCTTTTTTTTTTATGTCGAGCCTTAGCTATAGCATGAAAAAATATAGGCATTAGAATCCCCTTCTTTCAACCAAAAAGCCTTAGCACGTTGCTTCCATTGGACTTCCCGCTCATTAGGTAATTTTTGAAATTTTTTTTTAGCCGCCATAAATTGCTCAACCTCCTCTCGCACCCTCGACCCAGGACACCTATGCAACAGAATGGCATTGCTGTAACTCCACCTTGTGCAAGTTTCACAAATCCACACCCCACCCAAAAAAAGCTTCACCACAACGATGTAATTTACCAAAAACATCAGCATCAGAGGAAAGAAGCCGAGAATCTGAAACAATCTGTCGATATTGAGGTTCCCATACCCGAATTTTCAAAATGGAATTTCCTTGCTACAACCCGAGGAACCAGGTGATGCACCTCCATAAACACCAGAAGATGGTCAGAAGAGGAAAAGTCCATAGTATAAGCTTGGGCTCATGGAAATAAGCCTCTCCAGGAAGGAGAAGTAAGCACCCGATCCAACTTCACTTCAACCCACCTATCCGAACCCCTCCCTGTTTCCCAAGTGAACTTGTAACCCCCCATTGGAAAATCACATAACCCCGCTTCCTCCATAGCCTGACGAAAGCATTGAATCTGAGAAGTAGGCTGTCAGCGACCTCCTCGCTTCTCGTGAGCTGCCATAATAGTGTTAAAATAACCAAAGCAAAGCCAAAGCAGCAAACTACAGTCAGCTAAATTACGAAGAAGATTTCATCATTCAAAATGACAGGATCTATCAGGGTGACCATAGAAGCCAGAGATCTGCCATTTACCAACATCATCGACTTCAACCTCAACATCAATGCAACGAGAAGAAATATTAAGGAGGTGAATAGAAGAAATAGATTTCCGAAGAAAAGCCGAACCACAACTATATCCCACACAAACAATAGAAAAGAAACCATCATAGCCCAATGAAGACTTTATTTCATTAATTTTATTTTCCAAACAAAATGTTTCAATAAGAAAAATAAAATTGGGCTGCTTCTCCTAACAATTTCTTGAAGGGCCTAAACCCACGGCGGGTTGCCCAGCCCACGATAGTTCCAGCTAAGAGAACTCATGTTGCTAGGAAGGCCTGAACACCAGAACCCGCCTCAACTGGACCACCAAGGCCCACTTCAGAATTATTCTCCTGGCTTGGATGCTTTCGCTTGGACTCAGAGAAAACCAACCCACCAGAAGAATAGGAGCCTAGTAAATAGCCAACAGCAACATTGTCCCCAAAATCGTGCCACGAATCCCGCCATGCAGATTATGCTGAACCGAATCTAAATCATGACTTGGAAAATATCCTACCCCAAGATTTTTAGGATCATTTAGAAAACGGACATCAAACGTCCCACCAAATCCTGCCGCTGATGGACGGAGCAACCGTGCTCCAGTAGTACTTTGTGAACGCCGATTAGGATCTTGAAGATCGGCGGAGAACGTACAGACAACACGATCAGGACCCAACTCAACCAGTTTGACAGAACTGCTTAGCATGCCCCAATAAGCCACAAATTAAACAAAAACTCGACAACCATTCATACTTAAAGGACGCCCAGAACCAATCCCCACCAGCTTTTTTCAAGCGAATCCCTTTCCGTAGAGCCTTACGCACATCAAAGTGAACCCAAACTCGTAAACAGGACTGCCAAATCCCACAAAAGTTATTAGGATCAGCAAAAACAAACTGGCCAATACTATCTCCAATGTTCGTAACAATGCGTTCAGATTTAAAGCCCGCCTGCAGATAATGTATCTAGACCCATAACAACGTAAAAAACAAAGGGACCTCAGTGGGATGATTAAACATGCCAAACGCTCCAACAATAAGAGATGATTATCAAACTTCCATGAGGACATCTCCAACACCCTATTCATATCGACCTCATGGAAAAACTGAAATATATAAAGCTCACCGTGCAACTCCTTCGCTTGCATCCCTAAGGTTGGATGCCAAAGCGAGGCCATGGTCTGGATCATCGCATTGTAGTTAATGACTCTTTCAGTAAGAAAACGCCCTACAAGGCAGAGCGAGTAGTCCTCCTCCCTGGACAAGTCTTCCTCCGCACACGCTAGACCCCCGTCCCCATCCCCTTCAACAAAGAGGCTTGTCATCTCCACATAAATGTTATACTTCTCCATGACAAAACACCAAAAAAAAAAAAATTAAGTTTTACCAATTCAATTTTATGAAATTGAATATAACTAAATCAAATTTTATGTAAAAATTTTAAATGAATTCTAAACAAAAAGATCTAAATTTGACTTGAAAATAATTTAATTTGTAAGTTGCATTGCAAGTTTAAAAATTAACAACTGAATTTATGACAAATGTATCTTTCTAGAATTACATGTTGATCTGTCTTTTTAAACACTTTTTTTTTTTAATTTTCATAGACTAATTCAGTTTACTATTTTCTTCTGTTTTGAATTTGTTAAAATTTCTAAATTTGAGTTTTTTGGATACATACTTTAATTTGCTGTTGATATTCGAATAAGCCTAGTTGTTTAAATACATAATCATATTTTATATTTTAAATTCTAATTCAGTAAGCTTGAATTATTCTTTGATACAATCAATTCCCTCGGTAACATTCTTCATTCAAGATTTGAAAGTGACTTGTTTAAACTAGCAAACGGCAAATACTGGCAAGTCCTGCTGACTAAATTACTTGTTGAATCACAACGACATAACCGCCATAGCAAACTAGCAAATGGCAATTAAATTACTTGTTCAACCACAATGACATAACCGCCATAGCAAACTGGCAAATGGAAAATAATGGCAAGTTCTACCCGACTAAATTACTTGTTCAACCGCAACGACATAACCACCATAGCAGCTTAACTGAATGCAATCTCAACCGTAATAAAATTGCCACTGAGGTTTGGATCATTATACGGGAACCAAGGGGAGTTGAACGTTTCGTTATAATGGGATCAAGAAAATAATAAATACTCCTTTCGTTTCTTTTTGTTTGAATAATTTGACAAAACACGCATATTAAGAATTTTGTCCTTCTTTACCCTTAATAACTCATTAAAATACTAAAAGTTTTTCGTTCAACGAACAATTATAAAAGTTATTATAGAAAAAATAATTTACATGTCTAAATTTAGAAACCTTGAAAACATTTTGGAATATCCAAAATAGAAATAACAAGCAAACAAAATGAGACAGAGACTAATTAATATTATTGAATTTTTTCATTGATTATGCCACCGTCTTTGCAGTAGAACAAAAGGTTAAGGAAGTGAGTGATAAAAACCCTGTTGGCTTTTGAATTAGAAAGCAAGTTTCTTTAAGCGGTTTTGACTTATAAGTGAATAATTTTGGGAAAATGATGTTGAGTTGTTCCCTCTCTTGCGTTTTCAGTGAACAACAGCTCGTATCTTCTACAATCAATAATGATATAATCAAACTAGAGCCATTTACATAACAGACCTCTGAGCTCATTTTTGCCAGTCGTTTCTTGTCGTTTGGTCAATTCTAACGACCTCTTGTAGAAGACGTTAGGTGGTTAGTCTTTCGTAGCTAAGGTTTTGTAAATTTCAGGCCTCACTAAATCCAGGCAAACTTGATTCAAGTTAAAAAGAGACATGCTTTGAGATTTTTGACAGTTTTTCTCATGAGCATACCCAAGAATAGCAAATGAAATCTATAAGCAAACTGGGATTTTCAAGAAGATGGAACCGCAAGGATTATTACAAATGAAAAGGGCACCTATTGTTTAGCCATGAATTTTACAATGAACTGCATTTGTTAATAATGCCCAAGTATCTAATTGCAATATTGGAAAAAAGAATATATATATATATATCTATATATATATATAGAGAGAGAGAGAGAGAGATCTTTTGTACATGTTTACCGCTTTTGTTCATTCCACGTCTTACCCTCAAAGAACTCATTTAGCATGTGATCAAGATCCTCAGGAGTGTACCTGATGTACTTTTGTGGGTTTTTCCCACCATCAATCATTGGCCTGTAACACATAAGCAGTATGTCACTCAACTGCTTTTGATGAACTGTTCTTTGTATTATGTGAAGCTTCTCAAATCATAGTTTGTAAGAAGTTAAAGACTTTTTAGCTTTTCTCAAACTATGGTTTACTAGAAGCTGTTGAAAACAGAAGAAATTTGGAAAAAAAAAAAAATTCAAAGGCAGTTTTGGAAAACAGCTTCAAGGAGATGAGTAATAGCTATCAAGGATAGGAAGACATTACCCAAAGCGTTTCAAGAAAGATCTGTATGCAGGCAAGAGGACTTCCGCAACAGCCAGTCTCAGAGATTCGCGCAATTCACTGTCAGGAACTGTCCACTGAGATTGTCTTTGATGAAGCTCTTCAAATTGTATGTTGAAGGTCTTGAACCTATCTTTCACCATTGCTCTTGAAAGTCCACCACTATCGGTTGCCATTCCAGATCCACCGCTTGAACCAAGGCCTTGAACTGTGAGGCATTGCAGAATCTGCACATAAAAGGTACAAATTAATTAACAGATAAGACCATATAGACAAAGTATAGAGTTTTTAACATCAGTTATTAGTTAAAAATTGAAAAAAAAAAAAAAAGTTTTGACTAGCTGCTAGCACATGCAACATGATAACACGAAGCAAGAAGTATCCACCTGGGCACCATTGAGGACACTATGAGCTTTTAGATAATAAGATGTTTCTCATGAAAAATGATTATGCAAACAGAGAGTCACAAGGTGCACAACAATCAAATGGACATGACAGCATCGGTTTAGAGATGCCCTGGCACATCTATTAAAATTTGTGCAAATAATTATGCATAGCATATTACTTGTTGGAGTCTAGGATGCCAATTTTATATCAAACATTTAGATCCCTAGAGCCAAAGATAGTGAACTTTTGTAGTGTATAAACTATAAGATCTTGAAAATAAGGCCCAATATGAATTCTTGTGACCAGTATACAAAGAGTCATGGCAAGCAACTAGCTGTTTGTAATTTCTATTGCGAGAGGACAAGTACAAAATTTGCCCATCATGTGGATTGTTATGAAAAAATTCTCCATCTTAACTAATTGAAAATCAGTTATAGTGTTCTATATTTAAGCAAAGCATATAGAATTACAAAAATGATCCTGCTTCCTCAACAATAGGCAAAGACCTAGAAGAGAAAATATTCACATCTTGGAAACAGCTCCAAACAACATCATTGTCAAGAAAAATTAAAGAGTGGAAAACCAATATAGTTAGAAGTAAAATAGAAAACCTTAGCCCAAGAAACCCTCTTGTACTGATTAGCATGCTGCTGTACGATCCTCCTATGTATTTGCACCCAGTCATCTCCCAACAAATCCTTCGCTTCTGACCTGTAAATAAGATTTTAAAACTGCAAATTAGCATGAAAAGATTTTCACTATCTCTTGAATAAAACACTCTGAATTTGAAACAACCTCCGCACAGATCTCACTATATAGTGAATGTTGTTCATCAGAAATAGTTGAGTTAGTGCAGGATCTCTGTACTGTTTGGATTTCCCATCCAAGTTATTCTGAAGAGCCTGCATAATCCTTGTAGTTACTGTTGCCAACTGAGCTTCTGGATCACTTGCATCAAACTCTTGAAAGAGTTGCTTCAATGTTGATTGGTAACTGTGTAAATTGAAAGACAAATGATGAGATGCAAATTGCAAAATATTTTGAAAGAAAATCAGGTACCACAACCAACTGCAAGGAGAAGCCAGTTTACAACATTCAAGAAAGGGGCTACAAGAGAATGAATAGTATTGGAAATTGCTAGTGCGTGCTTCAGAAAATAAAGTAGGAGAGCTTTAAGAACAGAATTCAAAGGTAAGGAAATGCTACTTAAAATTCAGTTCAACAACGAAAGTATCTTATCCCAAATACTGGTAATATCAAACAATTCAAAGAAAGGGAATGCTTGGACTAACTCGGGCAACTCAAAAATTATGAAAATAAAGTTATTAAACTCTATATGATAAATTAAAGATTCTTGAAAAAAAAAAAATGAAGAAAAAAGAAATCACAACTTACTCGAATAGAAACTTCACGTAGTTTATCACATAGCTAGTCAGAGGATGTACAGTTCCATCAAGAACAGCAGTTTTGGTAGCATCTTTTTCGACCGCTTCTTCAAAATCACCAAAGGTTTCCTGAGCTGTCTGAGCTAGCCGCTTTGTCAAACTCAATGCAGTTTCCCGCATTTCAATGCAAGCTTTACTACCAAATAGTGATTCAATCTGCACATAGGAAGAAACAAAAGAATAATAATGAATAAAAGAAGAAATAGAACAAAAAAAAAAAAGAAAAAGAGAAATACACGCGCATATACACAAGTTATATATTATGGATGTTATGGTTTTATTAGAAAAGCAAAGCAAACACCATTGCCAGGGGAAAATGGTCAGAATGCAAACACAACGCTCAATTGAATATATCAGGTCCATTTATGAACTTGATCAAAGAAGAAACAGACGCGACCATTTTAAATTCTAATGACGGCAGCCCAGCGATTTGGTCAGTTAAACAAAATATGTGTATCAGTTTTGTTCTCATGTTTGCAACCCCTTTATAATTTATAAAGGCTGGAGTGGATCCTAAAGAAATCCCACTTCCTGGAAATTCTTGCTCCTATCAGACCATTTGTAACAATATCCACCAATCCACACGTGATGCATGAACAATGACAGTTGTGTACCATAGTCAGTAGCTAGGTCACGGTGAGACAAGCTGTTTATCATTACAATAGGTTTCAAATGGAAGTGCAGTGATTTATGCAGCTGAGGCATCCTGAGATTCCATTATGATCCAATTCTGACTAGTAATAGATACCAGGAAAGAGCATAACATCAATGGTTCAGCATATTTGGATTCCTATCGAGATCTGGTGATAGAATGCAGGGTCTTCCAAAAGTGGAACAAGTGTTAGAAGTGGTTATATTTTCATGTTTACAACCCCTTTTCCAAGCTACTTGGAATGCTTGTACCAGGAGCTCCATGCCAAAATTACAAATGTTTCAGAACTCTTAAGTTAAAACAGAAATAACGACTTAAATAATAATGTGTGTCATATAATTTTGTAACCAAAAACAAAAAAGAAAATTCTGTATAATTTGTAAAATTATACCTCTTTTTGAAGTTCCCTCATAATCTCATACATATCTAACAAAACAAATAATTTCTCAGGAGATCTCTTGCTTTTGGCTATGGCCTCTCCAAAACTAAGCAGCACAGCTACACTATTTACAGTGACTTCAGCAAATACTTGATCCCTAAGAGAATCAACACCAGCAAGTACTTGATCACAAATTTTCTTTTCCCCAGCAAATAGCAGTTTGACCTGTTTGAAACATTTCAATACAGTAGAGAAATCAAAAGAACAAAAAGTAATTCTCATAAACACTGAGAAAAACAATCGGCTAGACTGCATTTTCATTTAAAATCCTTACAGCAATCCGCATGTAATGTATCCAATTCCCAATCTTGGCCTCCAGAACCTCCCATTGCATTTTCTGGACATCATCTTTGCTGAGTCTCTCAACACCTAATTTCCTAAGGCTCTGCTCCAAAACTGAGGCACGGATGTCCCTAACATTTGTAATCAGCATATATTGCCATCAATAATTCCCAACTATAATGAAAATAAATAATACTCAACATGAACACCAAAATTTTAGTTATAACGTATTAATGCATTAAAAGGTAATCCTTCCATAAAAAGACTAGCAGTGTTAAGTTCTTCTATATGGCACTCTTCAGAATATATATATATATATATATATATATATATATATATATATATATTATCATTTTGGTGCTAAATTTTGCATCAAACTATTTCCATTAAATGAAGGATGAGGCAAGTGCAGATTTTCCTGGGTTAAATGCATATACAACTCTACTATTCGTGATCAAAGACTCAAAACTCAAGACCGTATAAAATTCACTATTCCTATCCACACAGAATAAGTTGGAAAAAATACCACAACACAACCAACAATAAATTTTCTTAAAGTTATTTTTGTTTTACCCTGGATCAAGTTGTCCTCAGACAAATTACTATATGTGCATCGCAAACTTTTATGTATTGCATTAACTGAGTCAGAGAGTCGTAATGAAACTTAATTAAAAAAGCAAACACGCATGCGCACACACACACACACACACACACAAACACACATATACATAGAAGATGACAAAAAATGGCATGACTTTACAGTGAGGAGGAAAAAGAATCACCTGTAGATTCTAAAAAGTTGTTGCTGATGGCCAGCCTGAACCATTTGTTGAGCTAGATCATGTAATAGTGGCAGAACCCTTGGAGGAATAAGAGTTGGAACTGTGTAAATGGGAGCTTCTGAGCTCTTGTTGTTCTCAGTACTCTTTGCATTAGCTGCTCCTTGGTGCCTAGGCGATCCTGAAGATGGTCGTAGAGAGTTGGGAAGGCAATCAAACAGATGATCAGGTTCCACGGGCTTGCTGTAATATCACAAGAAGCATAATTTACTTCAGGGACTAAACTAGTCAAATTATTATCAAACATGATAATGCACATCCATAGTCCCTCTAAACTTAAAAAAAAATCCATATGCATATGGATTAAAATCAAAGAAAATTACTGCTCTTACTGTCCTTTGTCCCATGGTTAAGAAAAGGCCAATTTCTTGATAAACTCAAAATTTTCCAAAAGTTAAATCAATATATATTTGAGAGAAATTGCTAATTATATTTTTGGGAAACAATATTCAGCACAATTAACAGAACTTTAGATATCCAAAATAAACAACCTGTAATTATTTAGTAGTTGTCTAAACTCTTCTTCTAGCTTTGAGATAGCCTTAGCAAGTAATTGATTGGCATGGTTAACCACCCCATCACTACTCTTAAAATTCTTATTGCTGCTAAAAAACTTGACATTGCTTTTCAGCTGTTCAATTGCCTCTAAATACATTTCTAAGTCTTCATGTGGCCCTCTCAGAATTTTAGCCTCTGCCTACATAATCAAATTTCCAAATTGAAAAGAAAAAAAAAAAGTTAGAAATTATCCAAACAACCACATTGCATTTCTTAATTTTAAGGGGAAACGAATTAACTGATTGAGCTATTAAATATTCAAAATGGCTAACAGAGATTAAACATACTGTTTCCAAAAAAGATTCAGAACAAACAAGACTGGGGTAAAATGGTCTCAGATTCTCCCAATGGTATATCACTTCGCATTTCTAATTCAGCTTTACAATTTATTATTAATTTATAATTAATGCAAAACGTAATATCCAAATGAGAAATAAAAGATTGGTTCGAGATCCAAATTCAATACAATTACGCACAAAAAGAAAGAGAACGAACCTTCCGTGTAACGTCGAATTGAGTCAAGATAACCTCAGCGGCTTTCAATGATTTATCGATATTCTCATGCGCTCTTCTAATAGAATGCGTTCTTATCTACAGATACCAAAAAAGAAAAAGCGCCATTGTATTAGATCTCATTATGCATAGTAACATAAGTATATAATGTACCTGAGTAGGACGCATGGCGGTTTCGAGGGCGGAGAGGCGGTGGTCAAAGGAGCCGAGAATGGCGACCATACTATCAGTGATGGTTTGGCTTTTTTGCAACGCTTCTTTCATGAACGTTGCTCGCTCCCGAAGCAATTCCATCGTGTGAGGAACTCCCATTTTTGTTTTTCAGTTTCCTTTGCCGTTCTCTTTCTTTTCGTTTGTGTCCTTTGTTCTTTTTGAATTTGATGGATCGATATTACGGATTACAGAAATGTAAGGAATTTGTTTCCTCCGGTTTTTTGGTTTTCATTTCCGTCCTGAAAGGAAATGCAGTGCTGCAGGTGGGGACAAAATATGAAGTAGTTACGAAGAGACATATCGATTGACACAAAATATCATTAGTAAATATTAAATGTTCTTCAATTTTTTAATAATTAATAACATTATTCATATTATTTCAAATAATAAAAATTTTAATCCTAAGGTATAACATGGTTGACATGAATATCTTACTCCTTAACTAAGGATTTGAGCTCGAATCCTCGACATAAAATATCTTTAAATACTAAAAAATGAGCATGTTATCCTTTTGTGGAATTACTTACGCGAATTCATATTAACTGAACATTGGACTTTGTATTTTAAATGATTTAATACCAAAAAAAATTAAATTTTCTACTTTCTTCTTTTTTAGTAATTACTTACAATAATAATATAATTTAATGATATTATCATTAATAAAAAAATTTTAAATCATTTTTCTTATACGTGGTTCTTAATAGAAAAAATATTCATAAAATGAATAGGAATAGATAAAAAACTATTGAAAATTTTAAACCTAAAATTTTGATGTGGTTATTAATTTTTAAAAAGACAAATTTTAAAAAATTTGAATTTTTAATTATTAGAAAAAAAATAAATCAAACAGTTTGTTCATTAATAAAATAAATTATTATGGGATTATTAATTATTGAATTCTGTCAATACATACGAGTAGATAAAATTTATATCTCAAAACTTTGGAATGTAATAAAAAGAATAAAAATAATAAATTCATATAATACTGTTTTTGAATTCCTTTAAAATAATATTATTTTTATTCTATAATACTAATCACATTTAAAAAAAATAATTCATTTTATAATATTTGTCGTATACGTGAATTCAAGGACTGATTTAAATTTAATATTTTAAAGATTTTGAACAGTAGGTTTTCAATCAATCGGCCATGTTTAGTTCCGAAGGAATGTGGATTTTTCAGGGTCCATTTCCGTTAGGTTGGTGGGCCCGATTCTTTGCGGACCCTTCACCAACATTACATTTTTCTCTTTTCTTCCCTTAATTAAAATATATCATATTTGTTTTTTGATATTTACTGGTCATGTGCCTGGACTTGCGCAGAATGTATAAATTTATTAGTATGTATGATCCATCCTATTTGTACCATTTTGAATTTTACATTATTTAAAAAAATTATTAAATTTGTTTAAATTATAATAAATTATTAATTAAATTGACTATATTACTCTTAATTTAATACTAATTTTCAAAAAAATTATTAAACTGAAGTAATAATTATTGGTTATATACAAAGGCAATCGTCAAAAAAAATATTTATTATTCCTTGAATCCACATATATGACAAATATTATGAAACAAATTATTTTTTCAAATGTGATAAGTATTATAAAATAAAAATAATATTATTTTAAACGAATCCAAAACAGTATTATATGAATTTATTATTTTTATTACATTCCAAATTTTTGAGATATAAATTTTATTTACTTGTGTGTATTGACAGAATTCAATAATTAATAATCCCATAATAATTTATTTTATTAATGAAAAAACTCTTTGATTTATCTTTTTTCTAATAATTAACAATTCAAAATTTTTAAAATTTGTGTTTTTAAAATTTAATAACCACATCTAAATTTTAGGTTTAAAATTTTCAAAAGTTTTTTATCTATTCCTATTCATGTTCTGAATCTTTTTTCTATTAAGAACCACGTATAAGAAAAATGATTTAAAATTTTTTTATTAATGATAATATCATTAAATTATATTATTACTGTAATTAATTACTAAAAAAGAAGAAAGTAGAAATTTTTTTTTTTTTTGGTATTAAATCATTTAATATATAAAGTCCAACCGTTCAACTAATATGAATTCGCGTAAATAATTCCACAAAAGGGTAAAATGCTTATTTTTTAGTATTTAAAGACATTTTATGTCGAGGATTCGAGCTCAAATCCTTAGTTAAGGAATAAGATATTCATGTCAACCCATATTATACCTTGGGATTAAAATTTTTTTATTTGAAATAATATTAATAATATTATTAATTATTAAAAAAATTGAAAGAACATTCAATATTTACTAATGATATTTTGAGTAAATCGAATGTCTCTTGTCTAAGCATGACTGGTTCATTAAATCGTCGGTTTTGATTCATGGAACCAATGGTTTAAAATTTTTAAAATGTTGAATCTGAACTAGCTTTTAACCGTCGGTTCCAGTTTCGATCGGTTTCGATTACGGTTTTTGGTGATATATTTTTATAAAAAAAAAATCGATTATAAGGTTATATCTTTCTTCGTAAATATTAATATGAGCATAAAAATTATTGGTAAATTTTATTTTAAATAAATTTTAAAATACTCATACTCATATAAGAATAAAATTAATTAATTTTACAAAATAATCAAATAAATTATCACTTTATTTTTTTTAAATGTTATTAATTAAATAAATTATAAGAAAATTTTGAAAAATGTTTCAAAAGAATGTAATTTTAAACTTAGTAAATAATTTAAAAGGGTAAAAAAAAGTTAAAAACAATATAAGTTTAGATTAAATATTTCTCTCGTTTTTTGACCATTTTACTTTAGATTTTTAACTTTTAAAGTAAAGTGTATTTAAAAAAAATAAAAATCTTAAGTAAAGTATAACATGTAGTAAAATAATGTTGAGACTTTTAGAGATGTATAAAATAGGCTAAGTGATTATCATTTTGAAAATAAAAATATAAAATTTCCAGTTCCAACCGGACTGGACCCGCCGGTGCCGAGCCGATTTAGATTCATATTTTAACATTCATATGAATCTTAACCGGTTTTTGTACCACTGGTTTTGGTTTAAAATTTTGAACCGCTAAATTTTGATTCAGTTTCGATTAGAATGAATCGGTGGCCATGCCTAATAAGGGTAAATCCTAAGCCGGCTCATGACGCACACAGGGCTTTGAACTAACTAAAACCCATGTGCAAGGGGCTATTAACACCAGCCCAAATATCAAGCTCAAACTGAAGGCGCGAATTGGCAAAGTTTTTGAAAAAGTTCATTGTATCTGCTAAGAGGGTCATTTATGCCTAAAATCCATAAAAAGTAAATGTTCAACATTTTTTAATTTTTATATAAATTTTTTAGAATATTTCTTGTTTGGCGTACACTTCTATAATTTTTATAAATAAGGAGTGACTCCACTGTAAAAAACACGTAAATTTTTTATCAACAAATTAAATTGTTTAACCGCATTCAAATCACTTGTATCCCCTTTTTTTTTCTAATTTCTTATATTTCTCTCTTCCCTTTCATAATTATTTTTTCACTCGTGAACTTTTCTTATTTTCATTCTCTTCTTTTCGAGCCAAACAAGCCCCGATGCATTTGTCCACTATCTGTACGTACTCCTAATAGATGTAGACCCAACAGACCCCATAACAATTTTAGACTAATCAACATTGTAAGTATTATATATCAAATAATATAATTAAAAAAGAGGACAAAATTATAATGGAGAATGATATTTTATCAACGGAGAAATCATTATTTACTAATCATTATTTACTGTTAGTTTTTTAATCCTTACACTACAAAATTTTGTTTATTATCGACGGAAAAATCCATTGGAAAAATATAAAAATCCGTCGCTAATTTTCAAATCCCGTCAATAATGAATTAACGCTTATTTATACCGAATAAATTTTTAAATTTTTTCAAGTTTCGTTGGTATCTATTGTTAATTGATTGGTAAATTAGAGACGGAATATGTTTCTTTGATAATTTATCGTTAATTGATTAGTAATCCGTTGATAAATTATTAAATTAGACGTGATTTTATGGCCTTTTTTTTTTACCTGCTAAATTTAAAATTCCTCGGTAAATTTCATTGTTAATCTATTGCTAATCCATTAGTAAAAATAAAAATTTAGCATGAACATTTGACGCTATGAATTACTTGCATAATTCAAATTCATCAATAATATGTCACTAATTACCAATGAAAAAGTTTCATCATAAAAATCCGTCGGTAAATGTCAAATTTCTAGTAGTGCTAATAATCCATTGGATTAAATTATAAACCACAACTTGTTAACGGCTAATTAAATACAAAATAACATAGTTCAAATAGTCTATATTTTAGTAGAATAGATTATTCGAGATATATTTAACAAAATAATAAGGTCGCAACGTAATTCACTAAAAAACATAACTAAAAATAATCAATGAATTTGTCAACTCCACCTCAGAAACAAACAAATTTAAAAAAAAAAAAAAAAGAGAAAAGAATTAAACTTATTAATAGTATAAAAGAAATTATTTGAAGAAAGAGAAGCACCGTAATATTAATTATTCATTAGTTACAAGCAGTAAGTGGGGTGGACTATATATCAATCAATGGATGCAATAAATCCAAGAACCATTAACAACCAACATATATGAAAATTGACATTGATGGATTCCATGTTGATGCTTTTCATCTTCTCAATAGTCATATCTGAATTAATTGTAGCTATGTAAAGGCTCCGTAAATAGATAGAGGAAGAAAGAGAGTAAGAGTCACACCACTTCTGCTAGTGTAGATTTTGATCACCGACTGTTTGCTCCTAAAAGAGTTAATTTGCTTAAAGGTGAATATGCACAATAAAGTAATGAAGTTATGGTTGATTAATTAGAGGGAAGAGATTAATGTTTATTCGTCTTTCTATAGTTATAACTAGCAATATCCCCGTGCAGTGTTTAAAATGTTTCAAATAGTGTTGGAAATTATTACCACACATGCATTGTGAATATGAAAAGTTAAATCTCTTGTAGTATGTATATTGAGTTCTTATATAGACTAAGTGTTTAATAAACACATTACGAGTGACATGTCATGTCTTACAGTGAGTCAAAGCAATCCTAAGAAAGAAAATACAAGCTAACTATGGGCAGTGGAATACGAGACATATGAATGAATCGAAACATATATCAAAAAAGGAGAAACTAATCATCAGAGGCACCTTTTAATGGAATGGCTTGAAGTGGTGGAATGGCCTGGAGAATTGGAAGAACTCCAGGATTAAGTGTACTCGCTTAACGGAAATCCGAGGATGAATGACCTCTTGGGAAGTTTTTCATTTGACCTGTATAGAATAAAATTTATTTGATCCAAAGCGGACAATTCTTCTAGTGGTTGGAGTCCTGCGTGACAATTGGCATTAAAAAATATAAATATAGATGAATAATAAAAAATGCACTCTGTGACTTTTTAGTAACGAGAATGAAAATTAGTAGATAAATATGTATTGAAAATAATGAAATTTAGAAATAAAAAAATTAACTAAAAAGGAGAATTAATTAGTTTGATTTATTTTATAATTAATAAAAAAACTCCCAACATCATTAAAATCTAAAAAATTAAGTAATTCATTTTAAATTTGTAAACTCCACCATATTTAATACAATTTAATTCAAAAAAATAAATAATTATTCAATTTACTTTCAAATTATTTATTTTAAAATTAATATAAAACAAACACCATGCTATCATTTAAATTCATAAATTAAGTAATTTATTTATGTCATTAAAAGCTATATAAGTTACTTACTTATACTAATCAATTGTACTAAAAATAATTTAATTCAAGCAACAAACAATATAAATTCATTTATTTTAAATAAATATAAAAATAAATAATTAATTAACTATAAAACCAAAAAATTATAAAAATTACACATGCTTGTGCTATGCAAAATTTTAATAAATATTAATTTTTAACGTTTAATTTCAATTTTAATATTTCACTTCTTATTAAAATTATTTTCTAATATTCGCATAACTCATTTGAAAACTTTCTAATATTCGTATAACTTATTTGAAAAAACTTGTAATGTCAAATTTATGATATTAAATTTTTTTCATTTTAAATAATAAGAATATCATGTTACAAATATAAATAAAAATCAACAATTATAATAATAAAAAAAATTTTAATGAGAATTAATTGAAAATAACAGTTATAACTCACATGACAATAAATAAAGAGAGATGAAATGCTATTAATAAATAACGATTAGGCAACATTAATTATATTTTATAATGTTGAAGACAATAAAGATAATCTTAAATAAAAGAGTTACATTTTCTAATTTACAACTCATACAATTTAATTTTAAGAACTAAATTTTTCTTAACTAACTAAAAATCAAATACTCAAATTCTATAAACTTTCTCTTTAGTGGAGATGTCACATAAGCAGGCATAAGAATAACCATGATTCTTTATATATATATATATATATATATAAAACTAGTGTTTAAGAATATGCGATGCACGTTGTTATTTATTGAACATACCTGTTCATTAGAATGATTATTTATAATTTATTTTATTATAAAGACAATATAAAATTTTATAAATTTTTTATTATAATTATTACATGTATAAAAATAGGTGTAAACCACTATCATATATATTTAGTATTTGATGAAAAATTTTAATAATTTTTTCCAATAGATTTTTTGACAAAATGAAATAGTTACAAAGTTAAAAATAAATAACTATTTGATCCAAGATCTTACCATATATAGAAATAAATACATATATAAATTATTGGTAATCAAATTCAAAATTTTTTTGTGATAAAAAAATAAAATTAATAAAAAAATCAAAAGTTAAAATTAATGCCTCAACTATTAATAATAATAAAGTGAGAAGTTTTCAATATAAAATAGCAAAGATACTCTTGATAGAATGATAGTAGAGAGTCTTGAATGAATTATTGATAATAAAAGCAAAAAATCTTTGATAGTAGTAAAAGAAAATATAATTATTTGATAGATTAAATTTTCAATTGAGTTATAATTTAAATATTTATAATTTATTATCATACTAATAATGTCATATTAAAATTAAAGTATAACAAATTTTTAAACTAAAAATATGCAACAACATTAAAAAAAAGAGCGTTAAATGTTAAAAAAATTATAATCATGATTTAAATAAATTTTTTTAAAAATTAACAAATTTATACTAATTAAAAATTGATCAAGAAATTTACTTAACAGATTAAAGATAAAATAATTAGTATTTTCAAGAGAATGATAAAGCTAGTAGCTAACAGTATAACCAAAACAAACAAAAGAAAATATGAGAGAAAAAAAAAAGAATTTCAATTTATAATTTATAAATTTAATTATTTTTAAATTTTTTAATATAAAATAGTTACATCCTTTTTGTAATAAAATTATAAATATAATTGATTTAATATTGGATTCAATCAAAACTTTTACAATAGGATTTTCATTCTTGATTAAGATTGCATAGAATTTTTCGGTTACAATTTTTAATATATATTTGATTTAATATTAATAAAACATATATATATATATATATATATATATATATATAGTTTAATTAATTAATTTATTATTATTAGGAATCCTATATATTTGATTAGTTTATTACATATGTATTAATTTAGATATTATTTAATATTACCTGACATTTTGCATGTATTAATTGTCAAGATAATACGAACATCAATTAACTAATACAAACTATGTTCACAAAAGTCAATGATGTTTATTTGCTACTTTTTTTTCGAACTAATGAATTTATTTATTCAAAAGTAAAATTCTTAAAGTTTTATATTCTTACTATATATATATATATATATATATATATATATATATATATATATATATATATATATATATATATATATATATATATATCTTATATAATATATAATATAATTTATTATTTTATCCAATAGAATTTATATTTAAATAAACTTCGCGCGCGAATATTGACTCTTTCAATATTTATTTCATTTGTAGAGATAGTCTGGGTATGATCTCTAACTAAATTAGTCTTCTGGTACCTTTCGCTCTACCCCGCCAAAAGCAATAAATTATTATGATTTTTTTTCAATAAATCAATAAAATATTATAGGTTCCGTCGTTCTCATCGCTTCTTCATTAATGCTTAGGTCTTAATTTTACAATGGAGCCAAGCTTGTCTTTGCGTCAATCTGCTTAGTCTTTATTAACTCGAGGCTCTTGATTTTTTTTTTTTTTATGAACAGATTAGTTTAATTATAAATCAATTGGTATTGCTGCTTTATTACATTAATTTTTATAATTTTTATGTGATGACTCATAGACCTTACATATTAGAATCATATATCATTGATATTCTTTTTCTCTCTTTCTCTCTTTCTTTCACCCTTCCACTTATCTACATAATTTTATATTTTGATTTACAACTCATAATCAGATTGGTTTTAGTAAATTTTATATTTCCAATAATTAAATTAGCTTTATTTTCAATTAATAAAATTAAAATCCTTAAAGTTTTATATTTTTACCATATATATCTTATATAATATATAATGTAATTTATTATTTTATTCAATAAAATTTATATTTAAATAAAAAATTAAAATCCTTAATAATTAAATTATCTTTATTTTTCAATTAATAAAATTAAAATCTTTAATAATTTCTTATTTCGAATTAGATTAAACTTAGTTTAATCCGTGATTGCTAGAACATACTTAATAAATATAAATAAAAATTATTCTATCAATTTGTAAATAGAGAAAGTTAATATTATACTTACCGCAAGAAGAAGACATGATTGCAAATTCAATATTTGTAAATTAGCAAAGGTTGATGTAATGATTCTTAATGGTGAAAAGCAATAAATTTGTGATAGTTAAGAGTAACAAATTCTTAATAGTCAAAACTCAAAAGTAATTAAAACTAAACGTGTATTTAGTGATATAATAGGACAAAATCCTAATTATAATAGTATTAAAGGACAAATTTGAGTGAGGTTAAATTTATCATATTAAAATAATAAAAATAATAAATTGATATCATAATTAGAATAGGAGTAAAGTCAAATTCCTAATTAGAATGAGATTAAACTTATAATATATTATATTATAATATATTTAAATTATAAGATATTAAATCATAGTATTTTTATATGTATAGGGATTCCAAAAGTTTTCTAATTAGAATAGGAGTAAATTATTTTTAATGATATTTTTAACTAATAAACTATTAAAATATCAAGAAAATTAATAAAATAGAGTTACTAATAAAACTAATAAAATACCAATAAAATTAACAAAAAAAGAGCTACTAATAAGGGATTAATAAATTTAATATTTTATAGTATAATATATTTAAATTATAAGATATTAAATCATAGTATTTTTATATGTACAGAAATTTCAAAAGTCTCCTAACTAGAATAACACTAAATTATTCTTCAATCAACTAATTAAATTAAAAGTCTGCAGAGGCATTTTAGGAATTCAACTTTTTCCCTCATTCACAATTTATATATATATAATTTGAAATTCTTATACATGCAAAAAAATTATGATTATTATATTATAATTTAAATATTGTAATTCTCTCAACTATCTTATTTTTATCGAGATATTTGAAGCTAAAAAAATAAAAAATAAAAGATATTATCTTACTAAATATTAATTTTACAATCTAAAAAAATTTAAATTTTTATTAATAAAATATAAAATAAAAGGAGGAAGAAATGAGAAAGGGAAGTGAAAATAGGTTTTGAGCTATGGTTATAATTTTAGCAACGGATAAAAATTCCGTTGCTAAACGGTTTATAGAACCAACTCAGCAAGGGACGAAAAAATAAATTTAGGTTGTAACTTTAAAAATGAAAAAGAATTCCGTTGCTAACACGTCTGTAGAACCTTCGTCAGCTCTTAGCAATGGAAATAATGAAATAAGATTTGTTAATTAATAAAAATAATATGATCAAGAAAACTAATATAATCAATCTACTTAAAAATTATTATATAATTTTAATCGATAAATAAAATTAAAAATTTTCTAATTGGAGGGTTCGTCCCTTTAAAATATTTTATGATAATACTATTCAGAAGGAAAAGTTTTTAAACTTGTAATTATTCACGATTATTAAATAATTACAGTTAATTTATAAATCTATAAATCTAAATTATAAGAACTATAAATAAAAACTATTATATCAATTTGTAAATAGAGAGAGTTAAGGTTAATACTCACCGCAAGAAGACATGATTGCAAACTCAATAATTTTAAACTAGTAAAAACTCGATGTAACAATTTTTGATAGTCAAAAGGTCCAAAGCAATAAAAATTAAACATATATATAGTGGTATGAGAGGACAAATTTCTAACTAAAATGAAAATAAATTTATAACATTAATATAACAAAAATAATAAATTGATATCATAATTAGAAGATGATTAGTAATGATATCTTTGTAAATTCATAAATTTAGCAAGGGCATTTTAAAAACTCAATCTCTCCTTCATTCGTACTTTTACATATAATATAGATCATAGATAATAATGATTACAATAATTGATATATTGATTAAAAAAAACTTGATACGAGTAAAACTCATAAATGAAAAGAATAGAAAAGGAAGAGAAGAGTACGAAAATATAAAAATTAGATAGATAATAAATTTAATTGGTTAGGTAATCTATAGTTGTAGGTTTCATTAACACATGTAAACCGACTAGACTTTCTTTATAAACACAGAAATCATATCTTTTGTACAACAGCAAAAGCAAAAAAAAAAATAGTATTTTGACTAGCCATACATTAAGAATTAGTACTTGGTAAGATTTGATTTTTGGGGAAATAAAATTCAATCGAGTCTTTTTGGCTAATTAATTCATGCAGTTATCAATAATTTCCGACTTACTAGGTAAGTTTCGATTTTTTCAATCAATGTTTATTGGTTATTATCATTAAATTCACTCAAAAAGAATTAGAAAGGAAACATATATTTTTATTTAAACTTCAAGGAGAGTTCAAGTATGTTATTTTACAGTTCTAAAGGCAACAATTCACTTCCCAGCTTTGAGCTATGTTCAATGATTATTCTTCCATCAATGCTTAGTATTGGCCATTTAATAATAATTCACTCCAAACCAAAAGCTTAGACATTATTTATTTCTACAAAGCTTTCAAGCATAAAACACATACTAAACATACCTTTTTCTCTGCTAATCTCTACCTATTTCTCTTTACCTTCACTGCACTGCACACAAAATCCTACAAATTATTTAACTTTCTTCTATTCTTCTCCTCAAAGGTCTTATTCTAATCATTTTCTTCTTCTACACTGAAATTGGAGAAGATAAGCTCAATAAGTCCAGTCTTGAGGCAAACCCATCTCTGGAGGAAGATGATAATAACAATCCTCTTCCTTGCTAACCCTTCTCATGGAGTTTCTCTGTTGACTATTGACTTGAATTTCCTGTTTATTTCTCACACCTGTCAAGAATTTAAGAGAATATACTATAAGTGAAACATCAGATTAGAGAACTATCAGAGGGTTTAAAATCATTAATGCAAATATTCTTTTGTTCTTCCACTTTCTTTTATATTAATTTCTTAGATATTTGTATGTATGTATGTACGCATGACCATCATAATCGTATCTGGAAACTCTCAGCAATTAAAGAGAGCATTCTTATTATGCAACTGAGTCCTGACAATTACCAGAAAAGCAAATATAGCTTTTACAGATTTTTTTTTTCCTCTTTTGTATTTGCAGTATGCCAGTACAGAGCTTCATAAAATAATAAGAGAACATAGCATTATCATCTGGGTCCATACAAGACATACATATTATACATTTGTTATGTTCAACATTTTAATCACCAAACAGCTCAATGGTCTCTATCTACAAAACAGTTAAAAGAAAAAGAAAAGCTCATGGCTCCTTTTTTTTTTTTTTTTTTTTTTGTTCTTTTAAATGAGTGTGTTAGGCATTGCTGTTTTTTTTTTTTTTGGGTGGGGGGGAATGGGGGATATTATGGGAGGGAATTTGAATGTAGCAAATACCGTTTGAGCTGTTACTAGGGAAAAAAGATTGCTAAAAATGATTTAGGAAACATCATTAAATTTATTTTTAAGATAATTTTTACAAATATTAATAATATAAACTTCAAAATAGCAACACCAAGACACTCAAAACTATTTTCTCTCAAAAGCATCTAAAAAGATTTTCTTTTTTCCCCAAAAACAATGTCAATCACAATACTAAGCCGCCCCAAAACCTCACCTCACACAGGTGAATAAAAACATCAACTCTTAATCCATTAGGAAGTGAAATTTTACATTATAATATATATAAAAAAAGATGGAATTTTAGTCAAGAAAAATACCAGACATATTAGCAATTTTCTTGAGATTTGATTTCAAGTCTTATTGATAATGACATTTATTATAATATATATAAAAAAGATGGAATTTTAGTCAAGAAAAATACCAGACATATTAGCAATTTTCTTGAGATTTGATTTCAAGTCTTATTGATAATGACACTTAACAGCTGATAATAATCCAATGGCCGATTACTCCATAAAAATAAATTTGACAAGCTAGTTTATACCCACTAAAGGAAGCATGAGCATAACCCCAAATTACAGGTTCAGTCAGTTAAAGAAGGAATTATAGCCACCATTTTTAGTTTAATACTTCCAAAAGCACAAAAGAACTTATTTCAGCCCAAAAAGCTAGAGTTTAGGACCCCACAACCTCAAAATTATAGGGGACACACCCCATGGAACATAAATCCCATACACACACCTAAAACTTTGATTATTAAAAACAAACAAATTGCAAGAAATGATACAAGTCACAAATGAAGTTTAACATTTCTAGTGTGTTTCAATTTTATTTTCTATAAATAAGTATTCTTATGCATTTACACCATCTTGACCTGAAACTCGTATTAGAAACACCCAATCACCAACAAAGGCCATATATCAAGAAACCATATTAAGAAAAACTAAACAAACCAAGATTACCAACAAAAGCAAGCCAACTCACCTTGCTTCCTTTTATAATCAGCATTAAAAGGAGAGTCATTTGTGGAGTTATGGACAATACGAGGGTGAAAAACACCAGTCCCTCCAGATTCTCTCCCTCTACGACCACCACCGCCACCAAATTCAAACCCACTTCCTCGAAATGGGTAAACCCGATTCTGAATTGGGGTTCGTGGCCTTTGCAAAAGCATAGGCCTTGTGTCCAAGTAGCTATCAACCTATACATGACAACCAACCCATCAATTTTTTTTTAAGGCCCCTGTAAGTGTAAATATAATATCTATTATTAAAGCTGCCAAAAAGTAAAGACCTTTGATAGGACAACCCATAAAAAGATAACAGAACCGGATTTATGTTCCTGTTTACTCACCTGTGGCTGGACTTGAAATTCGTAAAACGGTTCAGACCGGGCTAAAAAGGAACCGTTTCCGTACCCGTAAAGTCTTTGACCGATCTCAACACCAGCAACACCACCACCGCCATTAAAACCAACATGCCCAGCTGGCAAATGGTTCGCCGATAAATCCCTAACCGCCATTTTTACCTTCTACAACGAAACAAATACACCAAATAGAGCCAAAAACACCAGTTAGACAAGCATGCATGACAACATTAAAAAAATAAAAAGAAAATAAACTGGTAATGCTCAAATCACCTGATAATTTAACGGTGGTTTGGGAGGAGGTCTTGAAGGGGTTGAAGATGGTTGATTTTTAAGTAAAGAGAGAGAAGCGAAATGAGTAGCAAGATCTTCCATGCAAGAAAGACGATATGGGTTATATTTAGAGGGTACTTCAGTTAGAAAAATATCAGACGGAAGATATAGCTCTCCGTCATCCAAATTTGGAGGAAACTCCGCCATTGCTAACAAAGGCAAAGATAAAAACAGAGAAAGAGGGTATGTTTGTTTGAAATATAGGTGTAGAGAGCAAGAGAGTTCGACGGTTGTAAGCGGGATTTTTTTCGATTTTTGGAGAGGAGACTGTAGAGAGTAGAGAGTAGAGAATAGAGAGAAAGTAGTAGAGAAGGGAGGGCTCTGGTTTCAAAATGACGTTACAAGTTTCTCTCTTTATGAAAAGGTTTGGAGACAGTGACAGAGAGAGAAAATATAAAGGACTGTTTGTTTAGAAAAATTAGTGACATTAGAGATTTTCTAGAGGTCTTCTTAATTAAAATTAATTGCTGGATTTTTTTAAGTAAGAGGGAAAATTTTATGATAGTACAAATGTTATTTTATATAATACTATAATTTATAATAAAAGAAAAAAAATTTAAAAATACATGGAATATTGTCTCCAGTTAAAAGAAATAGATCTCAAAAGTATTTATAAATAGAGGTAAACACAAATCTCAAAAAGGAGATTAATCTCATGTAAAAATTACAGATATTTATGAGTATATATACCAAAAAAAGAAGAAATATAAATTTGAAAGTAAATTTTATTTTATATTTATAATTTATATATGACAAATAAAAGTGGGAAAAGGAAATGGAATATTGATATAGTTAAAAGTAGCTTGTTAAATTTATAAATTAACAAAAATATCTTTAAAGATTTTAATTTAATTGCTTGAAAAAATAAAAATTTCATATGTAAAAATTTATATTTTATTGGCTAAAAGATAAAATAAAAAGTAATAAAGATAAAAAATTTTTAATAGTGTACAAAATAGTTATAAATTTACTAAAATGAGAAATTCAATATATCTCTAATTGAGATATTTCACATGTCCTATTGTAGAGTTTTATCATATTTTTATTATTAAGAATTATTACAAAAATTTTGTTTTTTTATTAGGAATTATTATCTTATTGTAAAAGTTTTAATATATCTTAATTAAAAGTTATATATTATACATTACCACAATATATATAATTATGTAATTTTATTTAGTTTCACCGTCAAGGATTTCTTTACTTTTGATATCGTGTGTTTTGCCGTTAAGGATACATCAAACACTCGATGCTTGTTGTATTATTATTTAATTAGTCGTTTGCTTGCACGATGTGGATTAATATTTATAAATAATTGATACGAATTTAATTCAAAAATATAAATAAATTAATATGATGAAAAAAAATAATATTTGTCATTCATGCCTTTTTTTTTATTCTTGACTATGATAACAAAAACTGCTAATCCAATTTTTTCTATACATATAAAAATTATAAAAGAATTTTACACTAATAAATTAAAACAATAAACTCATATTTTTAGCTAATTTGCAAATTAAACAATTACTCAAACCATACAATTACATGAATGGAAAAGGAAAAAAAACTTTAGGAATAGTTAATTATAGATGTCTTTTGTTCAAGGTATGCATTTTTATTATCTAAAAATATATTAAATATAAAAAAGAAAATAAGAATTTGTATGATAAATTTAGGAGATGTAGTACAATCATATACACAGTACTCAAAAGGAAATTATTTAAAAAAAAAAGAAGATAAGTAAATTATAAAATACTAAAATGCTATATTAATTTATAGTGTGGTTATTAATTATTGAAAAAATTAATTAGTATTCTAGTATTAATAAAAAATCTAAATTACTAAGGTGCAGTTTGTTTTAAATTAAGTTTTTTTTTCATTTTTTTCCTTAAAAAATAAGCAAAATTTGTTTGTTTAAACTTGTTTAATTTTTTTTTTTACTTTTTAGAAATTTTTTTTAAAACAAAAAATAAATTTTATGAAACCACAAATAATGATTTCTGTAACTATGCTTTCTATTTTTATTCTACATTTCTCTTTTTTTTTATAAGACTTATTCTTATAAAGTTGTATTATTATTATTATTATTATTATTATTACTATTATTATTATCTATCCATATAAATCTAATGTCATTCATTTATCCAAAATATATAAGCATTAGTTTTATTATCTCTATTAAAATTTTACGATTTTTTTTTCATCTCTTCTCTATTTAGTATTATTAAGATATTTATTATTAGTATTTTCTCTATCCATATAAATCTAATGTCATTTAGTATTATTTATTTATTATAACTTGGATATTATATTTTTATTCAATTGATTGCATACATAATAATCAACAGTTAATTTAACTTTAAATTTAAAAATTAAAGTGTGAAATATTTTTAATTATTTTGTCTTAAATTTTATATTCATAGATTTTTTTATTATTAACTAAAATCTTTAATGGCTTAATAAGGGAGAGATTTGATAATTAGAAAAATTTTTCACATCATGAACTAAAAAAAGAAAAAAATAATTTTAGAAAAAAAACAACAGTTTTGAGAAATAAGTAACCAAACATTGAAAATAACTTTATGTTTCTAATAAATAAAAAACTAAAAACAAATAACTGTAACAAACGGGGCTTAGACTATTGATTATTGCAAAAGAAAGAAAACAAAGAGTTTTTTTTATTAATGAAATAAATTTATTAGATGGTTATTAATTATTGAATAAAGAAAATTAAAAGACTTATAATTTGATTTCTTCAAATTAAATAATTAAATAAAAATGTTAAAAATAATAAAATTTCACATCATTAATTAATAATTAAGTTTCATATGTCATGTAACTAAATTTGATTGAGCTTATATATAGAGAGAGATTGTTGATGTACTAATTTTAATTTCTATTAATTTCAATTCAATATCAATATTATTTTTTTTAGAAAATAATATGAAATTGCATTACTAATAGCTATCAAGCCTCAATACAATTAAAAGGTGAAACTAAAATTGGTGCAGTTGACAAAAATAAGATTGCCTTAGCTAAATTATGAACTACATCATTCGCAAGTTGATAAATAAAAGAATACCGACACTGGTTATTTTTGTGATTAGAGATTTAGAATCAGTAATGGTAGAGCTAAAAAAAGAGAAATCCCTTCATATGGAGTCATTGATAGAATTCACGCTAATGCGCGCTGTTTCATGTAAATTTCATGTAAATGAATTCTTTTCGTATAAATGAATTCAAAATATAGAATTCATTTGTAAATGAATTCTAATATAATTCATTTGTAAATACATTTTTATATTTGGTATGATTAATTAAAAAATATTAATCAATTAAATTCCACGTAATCATGTATGGAATAAATTCATAATTGAAAGTTCATAACTTTTGTTCCTCAAATATCCTTTGAAATAGTAAAATTTCACAAAAAAAAAATAATATAATATCAATTTTATTTATATTATGCTATATAATTTTTTATATTTTTATTAAAAATAAATATATAAAATAAAAAATATTAATAAAATTATTGTGTTTAATTCGGTGATAAGTATATATTTAACTTTAATCTCTCTCCTCAATAGTAAAAAGATGCTAAAAATATTAAAATAAAAAGAAGAAAAATATTAAAATAAAAAAACAGAATAATAAGAAAATATTTTCTAAAAAATAATTTTAAATGATTTTGGTCAAGTTGATAAAATAAATAAGTTAAATAAGTGAAAAATTGAAAATTTGACTTTGTAGAAGGAGAATGGTAGTTTTGTCATAAAAATTTTAATTACTTAGTTTTGTGAAATTCATTTGAAAATTTCATCTGTTTTTGTGAAATTTGGTGTAGTTATATTGAATTCCATAGAATTGAATTCCTAGAATTAAAATTTATCTCATTTTTTTTTATTCCAAACACATAAATATAAATTTCTCAATGAATTTCACAAAATTTTATGGAATTTATTTGTTCCAAACAAGTGAAAATTCAGCATCATATTCTAATTTAATATAGCTCCATGAGTGGGAATTTATCCAACTCAATGCCTCACGAATTGCAAGAGCTTCTGCAATTCTAGTAGGAAATATTAATATTATTCTATATTTGTTCTTCTTATTCATTATCAATTGTAATTGAATTTTAGTATTCCATAAAATTTTACTTTATGTTTATGTATAAATATTATAATCTTAAGTCTAATTCTTGTTTTATGTATTTAATTTTAACATGTACATTCTCATATAAGTTGGATTAACTTTATGTGTTACAATTATTATTGTTTATTTTTTTTAATAGGGAACCATTATTTTATATAATAAATTCATTATTATTTTTATTATCGTGTAATACGTTTTTATTTAATAATAAAATTAAATTTTAGATGTTATTATGAATTTTATTTTTTAGTTTTGTAAATATTTTTATTCAAATTTTATAGAAATGAATATAATAATAAAAAAAACTAATGTCTTCCCTCTATTGGGATCCCTGTGACGAAGAACAATTTTATGAATTAATGGAGAAGACGTGATTTATGAACAAAATTTACAAGACTAATTTCTTCTGTTTTTTCCTTTCTTTTCTGGAAAACTAATGTCTTCTTTTTCTTTTTTGCAAAACTAATACTTCCTCTGTTCCATTTTAATAGTAACAAATGAACATTTTACTTTGTTCTATTTTAAGTATTCATTTAGGATTTTGAGAGTATATGAATTTTTTTTTTCAATTTTACTCATATTTATTAAGTGTTTTATGACAAAATTAAATTGGCAGCTTTTAATTTTAAAAATGACAATTTAGACATTTTATCATATATTTGAGAAAATTAATGTGTCGCAGTCATTTTTTTAATCACTGTGAAAAGATCAAATACTGTTATTAAAATGAAACGGATAGAGTATCTTCTTTGAAAGACTAATGCTCACTTATTAAATTTCATTATAGAGATACATACTACATCCATTCTATAGTACATGTCACATTTGAGAAAATAGTTTACTCGAAAATACTTGTCACATTTGTGGTTTGAAGGAGTAATAAATCTTTTTTTCTATGTTTCCCTTTTGCATAATACCAATAATTATTACTTTAATTTAATAGTTTTCTTAGAGAATTGATATTAAATTAAAGGTAATACAGTCGATTTACTCAATAATTTCTTAGAGAATTTATCAAACTTTTAAGCATTATAAATATTTGTAAGATGAACAAAACCTTACCTTTATAGATTAGACGTAAAGCTTATTATCACGGTCAATAAAATTTATTGGTTTGTAATAAATCAAGGTAAGAAATTTCTAATTCTTATGGTTAATACTTTTCTCATTTCATCATAATAGAAAAATTAAAAAATTGATGCCTAAATTATAATTAAATTAATATACAAATATTTTTATTTTTAAAAATTACGACAAAGTCTCTAACTTATAGTTTCATTACATATTTTGGTTTTTTCAATCAAAATAACTTTTTTTAATTGTCAATTGATTTACAAATTGATTCCAAAATTATAGTTAAATTAACTATAAAGTCCCTTGGGTCCAATTTAAGTTTTACATAGATAAATAAAATACAACTAATATTATTAAATTATATTTTTTACTTAATTTTTTATTGATATATACTTATATTAACTATTAATTATCCTTATTTCAAAATTATGGAATTCATTAATATAAAAGCCAATAATAATCAATTTATTTCAATATTTTGATTAATGGTATAATAATATATTTCTTGACAAAAATACATATTAAATAAGAGTAAAATAAAAACTATAAAGATTATCATCTTGTAAAAAAGGAAATACAGCTATATAGTTTTGAACAAATATAAAAAGAATGTATATTTATTTTTTGGAATGAAAAGAGTATCCACGTTGTGAGAAAAGAAATTTTGGTGATTTTCCATTTTCATCTTAATTGAAATTTGAAAAATAAAAATTGAAAAAAAAGGCAAAAATATTGAAGTGCCATGGAAATAAATTGAACTCCAAACAGAGCCTTCAGAGAGAACCGTACTCAGGTCACGTGACTCTCTCGGCACACGCTATGAGCCCCTATAATTGGTCAGTGTCCGTATCGCTATCCACTCCCTCAAAGCCGTTTCCGCTAGTCCTGTTGCCTTCTTTATTTTTCCTTCACTCGCTAGCGAGTACATCTATCTTTACTCTCTGCACAAGTTAGACACCTGGCCACTGGACACGCGGTGATCATATGACGCGAGTTTCAAGTTTTTCGTACTTTTTGAAGGTAGAGCCGGTAGTATTGGGTTAGGCGATTAGCCGATGTGTTGCCAGAAAGAAATCAACGCCAATATCTGTTAGCAGTCTGTTCTCTTCAGTGACACGTGTCGATCCGGTGTTCATTTCAGAGAAAATACTAATATAGCTTCGCGGCCATTAACCTTATCGTGAGGTCTCCTCCATTGATGAGATGGTGACTTGTGCTGTCTTAATCATAGGAATGCAATTATGCATTAATAGTATAGCTTCTTTGTGACTCAGTTTAGCGGTTATTAAAGAAACAAAAAAACCTAAGACATTTCATTTCATTGTGAGATGAAGAAATATTCCATGTCAGAATTTTAGTATACGGTTAATGATCATGTTAATATATAAAAAGAATAATAGCGCCATTTGTTCATAAATTGTTATTTAATTGCTATTAAATTTTAACATTACTCCATATATTATCTTTATTTAGAAAAAAATTCTATTTAGAATATTTTTTACGTAAAGAAATTTATTTGAATTGAATTCTCACTTGATTTGAGTTTCCGTGTTAATTGTATATGGTTAGCAAGAGAAAGTGACAGACAAAAAAAAGGTTAGACATTTAATGCTCTTGTGTTTTCAAAGCAAATGTAAACAATTGTTTTATCACAAATTTATAAACTTCTGAAGAGTTAACGAATGTGTTTATATTAAAAATATATTGCACAAAAATCTGTTTTGGTTAAGGAGTACAAATCTAATGTGCTTCATTTATAAATGCATGCTCATTTTTTTATATTTGTTTATCAATATTATGTTTTCGAAAATTCATTTTTGGTCATCAAGTAAGTAGTTCAAGTCTGTCAATTAAAAAATAGCACGCATATTTTCAGAATATATGTCTGAATTAATTGGAATGTCATTAAGATAAAAAATAATGGATCTATAAAGTATGAAAAATTATAACCCCTTATTTTTAAAACTCTGTGAATGCAATAACATATTTTAGGTCAGGTAGAAATTTTTATGTAATCACACTGAGAAGACTGTTGCGGTAACAAAAAATTTTAACTCCAAATTTTCATTAAATTTGGGTGCATATCATTGAAATTGCTCAATACTTGATATAAATGTGGGAAAGTCAAATTTGAAAAAATTTAAATTCTCAAAACAATTGCAGCATTTCCTTAAATATTTTTCCATTTTAGGCATTAATTGCTGAATAAGTGTGCCCTTAAGACACTCTTTTTATGAGTTAGCTCCATCATAATTAATAGAGCAATTAATGCAAATTAAGAATATATTAAATAAAAATGGAAAAAGTATTCAATTTAACTATCACTTTTGTGCATTTTCTGTTTTCTCTTAACAAAGAAAAAGGGAGCATAAGTATTAGATTAATAAATGTAGTAATAACTTAAATATGACAACCTAAATATGATAATCAAATTATAACGGCTAGTTGTCCACATGTACATCGAATGATATATAATATAAATTCTTATTGAAAATACATCTTATGATATATTTGTTACCTCCATTCGTTAATTTTAATATTTTTTTCACATTTTTTATTCACTTAATTCATACTTTTTAAAATTCAAAAGTAGTAATATTAATTATTATTTTGATACCACCTTTATCTGGTTGTTATCATTATAATTTGTCCGTTTTAATTATAAAAATTAGTAAGAGGATAATTTAGTCATTTATTTTTATTTTTTAAAAATTTAAATAGTTTAATTATTTTCTTAATTTTTGTAAAAAAAAAGTCAAAAAGTGTCAAAATTAAACGAAGATAATAATACTTTTTAATTCTCTGAATATATGTAGTACTTTTTAATTCCCTGACCTATATATTTTAAAAATTTTTAAATTTTATTCAACTCAATGAAAATTTAAGAAACTCTTTAATTAATGCTTTTGTAATTACTTTCTTTGTTCCCCTAAAACTATCAATTTTTAAGATTTTTAGAATTTGAAAAAGAATTTATTGCCTTTTTATTTCTTTACCCTTATTTATTGAATTTTCTTTACCCAAAGGAAATATTAAAATTTAAAAAGGTGAAAGAGTATTTAGGTAATTTGAAATGAAAATTTTATAGAATTAAGGTAAATTAATCATTTTCTTGTGTGAAGAAACTGAAAATTGGAGGGAATAACAGTTATCGTTAATTGTCTCTATCAATGTATTTCAAAATAGACATGAAATTAATTAGCAATTTGATTCATGGGGTGTTGATGTGGCTTCAAAAAATGAACAGAAAAATAATTTGAAAGCTGTAAACAACTTGAAAACAAAGTTGGGCGTGCTAGTTATTAAATAAACCAAACTAAGACGCGGACTATCAATAGTTTTTGAGATAACTTTTAATATATTGACCTAAGTCAAAATTTTATTTTTATTAATTGTAGCGTTAACGTTACTTTTATAGTAGGTTTTAGAAGGTTATAAAGTTTTTCGTAAATCGTTAAAGACTCCAACGTTTAGCTTTTAATTAAAATTTTTTGATAAGCATATATACCCATTATTTTTTTTCCTTGAATTCTGCTAATTAAACAATGAATGTCTGTTTTTTTATCATTTTAAGTTAAACAACTATTTTTAATGAACACTTCTAATTTAAACTGCTATATAAATAACTATCAGCTAAAAACTAACACCTAATAGCTAATAGCTAATAGACCAACTAACAATTACTACAACTAACATCTACTAAGGGCTTGTTCAACAAAATTGGTTGATTTGGTAGTTGTTAACTGTTTTAATAGCGTTTAGTTGTTTGAATAGCTAGTGCCTATTTAAGTAGTTTTTCATAAAACACTAAAGTCTAAATGTTATCTGAGTTAATTTTTTATTAAAATCTTATTTTCTAAAAACTAATTCAAACGTTCTATTACCGAATATTATAAAAGATAACGTTTAACATATTGACTAGTCAAAACATTAAACACTACTTAAAAAATTATTACCGAATATAGTCTAATGGTATGTTCAGCAAAATGAGTTATTTTAGTAGCAGTTAGTTGTTTTAGTAACGGTTAACTGTTAGCTGTTTGAATAACTTTTTAGAAAACATTAAAAACTACTTAAAAAATTTGTTGTCAAATGTAGCCTAAAATAACTAATATTGTCAAACAGATCCTAAATAAATTAAATGGACCTTTTTGACTTTAAAACAAATGATACTACGTTATGTTAAATTTGACAGTTTTTAAATTTTTTACTTCATTCAAATTATATTTTTAGAAAATTAAAGTAATATTAATTATTTTATTCTAATTTTTTCTTATCAAGATATTTATACTAAATTTTGCCTCAATTAATTGAGCATTACTTGAACTTTTATTTTATTTCTAGAATTAGGATGGTTCAAAATTTTTTTTTTTAATTCTTGTGAAAAATCAAAACAGAGAGGTATATATTGCACCAAATGTTCATATGTAATTTTACAAAATAATTACTCAAAAAAATAGATTACAAAAATTGTAATCAATATAGGACTTTATAAAAAATAAAATTAGAAATAAATAGCAAGAATTGGAAATGCAGATAGTAATTACAACAGACGCAATTAAGACAAAGAGCCGAAAGTCTACTAATAAACCACTTATACAAAAAAAAAAAAAAAAAAAAAAAAACATAATCTTGTTTTGAAGTATTTGATTTAGTTAACATAGCATAATATTTGTGCGTAGGCGATCATTTACTTCACTTGGTGGCTATCATGGCCATTATTCGACTCTATTGTCTTTCTACAAGTTTGATATGAGGACTTTCAATTTCTTCTTTCTATTAGAGAGTAGATATGCACTTTTTTCTGTATAACTGTCCAAATGATAAAATACTTTAAATAAAATCACCATAACGGTGACAATATAAATAAGAACTACATGTGAAAACAAAATCTCAAGATATGAGTAATAACAAATATCAATATTCAGACAACAATAGTTCAAATATGTATTAAAAAATATAAATCTAAGGGATTCTTCGAAAAAATAAATAAATAAGGGAAATGAATGACCACATGTGGCCTCCAGCGAAAGAAAAAAAAAAAGAGAGTTTTTAGATTTTAAGAGAAAGTAGAGACCCTCAAATTAATTAATTAAGGTGTGTCGAACATTAAAAACATATAATAATAAAGAGTAAGCCCAATCGTTAACTAATTAATCAAGGCTCAAAGATAAAAATTTATAAATGGGTCAGCAATTAGCGTGCCAACATGGCTTTATAAAAAGGTCATATAACAATTTTTTTTAAATAGTAATAATGAGTTTTAAAGTACATATTTAAATTTCCGAATGGGTAGTAAGAAAAAAATATTTTAGGGAAAAAATAAAAATTAGTGAGGGAAGATGGAGTGGACAGAGAGGAGACAAATGAGAATGAATTAAGAGAAAGGCAAAAATGATATTTTTTGGTTATCTTTTATAATAGATAATAAGTTACCTTCAACTTGGCATTTGTCCAACTTTTCAATTTTAATCTTTGCATCATTGCATATAGATGGAAATAATCGGACTGTCATGGTTGTCCAACACTTGCACTTAAAAAACGGATCATTCTGTAACTTGTTAAAAGACAAGTGATCTGTTAGACATGATTTGCATTTTAATTCACTGAGTGTTATATTTTGACCCCATAAAAGGGATCATTTTGTAACTTGTTAAAAGACAAGTGATCCGTTAGATATGATATGAATTCTAATTCACCGGGTGTTATATTTTTTCGATTATCTTTTACGATAGGCAATAAGTTACCTTCAACTTGGCATTTGTCCAACTTTTTAATTTTAATCTTTGGATTATTGTATATAGACGGAAATAATAGGATTGTCATGGTTATTCAAACACTTGGATTAAAAAAAGAAATCATTCTGTAACTTGTTAAAAGACAAGTGATCTGTTAGACATGATTTGCATTCTAATTCACCGAGTGTTATATATTTCAATTATCTTTTATAATAGGTAATAAGTTACCTTCGACTTGGCGTTTGTCTAACTTCCAATTTTAATCTTTGGATTATTGTGTATAGACGGAAATAATCGGACTGCCATGGTTGTCCAACACTTGCACCAAAAAACGGATCATTTTGTAACTTGTTAAAAGATAAGTGATAAGTTAGACATGATTTGCGTTCAAATTCACTGGGTGTTATATTTTTCGTTTATCTTTTATGATAGGTGATAAGTTACCTTCAACTTGGCATTTGTCCAACTCTCCAATTTTAATCTGTGGATTATTGTGTGGAGACGAAAATAATAGGACTGCATGGTTGTCCAACACTTGCACAAAAAAAACGGAGCATTTTGTAACTTGTTAAAAGAAAAGTGATATGTTAGACATGATTTGCATTCTAATTCATCGGGTGTTATATTTTTCGATTATCTTTTATAATAGGTAATAAGTTGCCTTCAACTTGGCATTTGTCCAACTTTCCAATTTTAATCTTAGGATTATTGTGTATAGACGACAATAATAGGACTGCCGTGGTTGTCATAACACTTGCACTAAAAAAACTGTTCAATTGTAACTTGTTAAAAGACAAGTGATATGTTAGACATGATTTGCACTCTAATTTACAGGGTTTTATATTTTTTGATTATCTTTTATAATAGGTAATAAGTTACCTTCAACTTAGCGTTTGTCAAACTTTCCAATTTTAATCTTTGGATTATTGTGTATAGACGGAAATAATAGGACTACCATGGTTATCCAACAGTTTGCACTAAAAAATATTTTGTAACTTGTTAAAAGACAAGTCACCGGTTAGACATGATACCATGGTTGTCCAACAGTTTGCACTAAAAAACATTTTGTAACTTGTTAAAAGACAAGTCACCTGTTAGACATGATTTGCATTTTAATTCACCAGATGTTATATTGTTCAATTATCTTTTACAATAGGTTATAAGTTACCTTCAACTTGACGTTTGTCCAATTTTCAAATTTTAATCTTTGCATTATTGTGTTTGAACGAAAATAATAAGACTGACATAGTTGTCCAACGCTTGCACAAAAAAAAAAAAAAAGGATCGTTTTGTAACTTGTTAAAAGACAAGTGATTTATTAGACATGATTTGCTTTCTAATTTACTGGGTGTTATATTTTTCCATTATCTTTTATAATAGGTAACAAGTTACTTTCAATTTGGCGTTTGTCCACCTTTTCAATTTTAATCTTTGGATTATTATTGTATAGACGGAAATAATAGGACTACCATGGTTGTCCAATGCTTGCACAAAAATAACAAATCATTTTATAACTTGTTAAAAGACAGATGATCTATTAGACATGATTTGCATTTTAATTCACTAAGTGTTATATTTTGACCCCTTAAAAAAATCTTGATTTCATCAGTATAGCAAGTCTATGCTACATCTTTTAATCAATTAACAAACTATTATTATTTTTATAGTTTGGCGCCTAGAATCTCGGTGCCAGAATCTCGGCGCCTTTGGCACGCGTGTGGCGCCTAGAATTAGCTCATAATCTAGGCTAGCCATGCATATTCAAAGGTTCTTTGCATCCTTTCCGACTGTAGGACTCATCTAGCAATGCATATCCAAGGATCTCGCACTACCGTATATGGGCTCAATGCCTTCGGGCATCCCGGGCTGCATAGTCCTGCCTATACCGAAACCTTCACTTGAGGAGAGATGCGCACTATAGGCCCTCGGCCTTATAGTGTCCATAGAGCTCCTTCTCTATGGAGACATCAATCCCTCTTCATAGACATGATGCCCGCACCTAGCTCACTAGGGCTGGGTCCCGCATCCCGGCCCCGGGGAGGCGGAGAGAATTACACCGGATCTCCCCTCTCATATTCTTGGTCCATATGCCATTCAACATGCTATTCTCGTCTCCAATAGCCTTATTTCGTCCATAGGGTCGCCATGGTAAGGCACCATGGGTAAGGATGCTGGACTCACACCCTTACAAATATGTACGAAGTGCTTGCGCTACAGACTTTAATAAAATCTCCTTCCCAGCCTAAGACAATAATTTATTCTGCCATTCATGAACCTTATTCTATAACCGGGTCTTTGAAAAGGAAAAAATCTAGCGTTTATTACGTCCGATCAAAGATGGTAATCGTAAATACTTACCCCCTCCTACAGGATTATGAACCTCCAAAAGCCCCGATACCCTAGCACACACTTTATTATTAACATTCGGGCTCACAAAAATACCGGATTTTTGAAAGTTAATTGCTTGGCCAGACGCATATTCATATTCTCTCAAAATTCCCTTTACCCTTTGACCCTCCTGCTTATTAGCCCTAAAAAATAAAAGAGAGTCATCTGCAAAGTAAAGATGGGACACTCGTGGACACCCGACCCCTTCATGATGCCCATGTATCTCCCCCCTTCGCTCTACCTCATTTAATAAAACTGATAGTCCTTCAGCACATAAAATAAAAAGATATGGAGATAACAGATCCCCTTGCCTAATATCCCTTCTACGCTCAATAGGCCCCACAACCTCCCCATTAACCAAAACAAAATAAGAAACATGCGATACCACATAATATCATCCACTCAATCCATTTAGAATCAAAACCTAAGCCGTTCATCATGTATTTCAAAAAATCCCAGTCCACCCTATCATGAGCCTTACTGATATCTATCTTCAGAGCTACAGACCTTGTATTACCCCAAGAAAGCCTTTTCATACTGTGAATAGTCTCAAAAGCAACCAAGATATTATCAGTAATTAGCCTACTAGGTACAAAAACAGACTGACTTTGAGAAATAACATGGGGTAAAATCTTCTTAAGCCTATTCGCTAAAACTTTAGCCAAAATTCTATACAACACATTACATAAAGAAATAGGCCTATAATGTACTAAGTTTTGGAATTAGCACAATCAAAGTATCAGAAACGCTATGCGGGAAAATGCCTTGTTCCAACAAAGAAGTACAGCCAGTCACCACGTCCCTTCCAATGATATGTCAGAATCGTTGGAAAAATACAGGATTTAGGCCATCAGATCCTATAGCCTTATTTGGATGCATTTGAAACACAGCCGTGCGAAACTCCTCCGCAGTAAAAGGGGCTAATAATAGTTCATTATCCTGAACCGTAACTCTTTTATTAACCAGTCCCATAATCCATCTGGATTGGAGTTCCCAGAAACAAATAATCAATGAAAATAATCAAATATCAGCCAAAGGATACCCTTCTTGTCTTGAACATAATTCCCTACATCTGACTATAACCCCAAAATATTGTTCTACCTGTGTCGACCCTTAATGTTTGCATGAAAAAATTTGGAATTTTTATCTCCATACTGAGCCTAAAAAATCTTAGCCTGCTGTCTACGCTGCAGATCATCGGTGTCAAGAATCATATTCCATTATGTTCGTAAAGCATCATATTCCTCCACTGACATACCATCTCGATCCCGCTGAAGAAGTTTTCTGATCAATACCCGCCTTTTGTTCAAATCAAGTTTAAAAACCTTGATCATACCCATCATTGAAGAACCAAAAGGTCATTCTGAAGGAGCTATAGAAACTTGAATTTTTGTAGAAAGAGCCAATGCACAATCCTCATCTCGAGAGCAACATATCTCTATCAAAGTGAGAAGCAAAAGCCTTCGATCTAAAAGGAGAAGCAAAGCTTGCGCCTTATATCTCCGGCTAAGCTTAGTTCAATATAAATCATGGAACCAAATTAATTTGATCCAGTTCGATTTGCGATAACTTCAGTCTGAATTTGATTTTAATATAAAAAAATTTTCTTTATCTAATTTGATTTGATTTTCACTAAGTCTAAAATAAACTTAAATTCGTCGGAAAAAAAAAGGCTAAAAATTGACAAAACCAAATCAATATGATTTAATTCAATATAATTTTAAATACTAATCAATTTAATATTAATCTTAAAAGATTTCAATTTATATAATTTGGATTGATTTAGTTCAGGTTAAATCAAACCAACCGTAAGTTGATCACTAACTCATATTTAAGGAGAAACTATAGTTAAAACTAATACAAAGAGTAAAATAATCATACTCTCTCTAATTTATTTATTTGGACAAAATTTCTAATTAATGTATTTCATTTAAATAGATAATTTATTGAATTTGGAATAATGCTAAAGTACAAAGTCCATATTACCCTTTATTTAGCTTTATTTACAGGCATTAATACATGCAAATAACAAGAAAGCGATGCACAAAATACATCTAATGCATTGAAAGTACTTGGGTTACCAATGCAAAGTTATTATCAATTTTTCTCTCTGTACGAAAAGTTCATTTTATGGGCGCTATCAACTGCGCGTAACTTGAAATATTGCATTCATCTCACACACTTCTTACATATTAGATAATAGCATATTCGTTATTAAAAAAAGCCCTTTGCTAATGTTTTTTGTTTAATTCTCTTTTTGTCTTTTATTGAAAAATACATTATGGATCGCCAAAATTTTCAGCATTGAATTGGTACAATCCAACTACATGTACTAGGAAGATGGTATATGATCAAATATCCATAAGACTTTTTGAAGGATAATGAACATTTTTAGAATCAGAGGGGTGAAATGGAAGATAGAACGTTAAGGTCGAACGTATACAATGAACATATTTAGAAAGTGATTTTTATTTTTTATTTTACACAATGTAAAAAAAACTTCAGTCTGAAATGTTATTATTTATATAAAGCCATTTGTGAAGGAATTGAGGAGACGGTAAAACTTTGACCCCAAAATCAAAATTTTTTCATATTTTCATTATCAAATATGCACATATGTAAAGTTAACAATTCAGTTCAAATTTCCCTGCAAAAGCAAAATAGGAAGTTAATTTCAATCATGGGCAATGTGGTAATTTTCCTCCATTCAATATGTTAATTTTGGATTAAAAACATTAAATGCCTTTTGTTGGATGAAATCAGCGTGAGATAGTTGACTTCAAAAGAAAAAAAAGATGTAGTTAATGCAATGTTGGGGGCAAATGAGAAAAAAAAAAAAAAAAAAAAAAGAAAAAAATTTCAGCAAATAAAAAACTGCCATTTCTTAATTTATGAACAATTTCTGGCAATTTCAGTTCAAATAAATGAATTGGAGGGAGTAATAAATAATACAAGACAAAAAAAAAAAAAAAAAAATGATTGCTGCCTTCAAGATATAAGATATGGGCAAGAGAGAACGTTAATCGATTGAGAATGGAGTAGATCATTTCTTGGAAGACAACATAAAGGCATTTTCTATAATGCCTTGAAGGAAAATCAAGGCAATCAAGTTTTTATGGATGTTTATTGTAAAGAGTGACAATTTACAAAATAATAAGCACGATTACAAAAATATATTGTAATATTTTAAAATATCTTGTAAAAAATGACTATTTTTTGTAAAGTTATTGGATTACAAATAATAGCTCCAATTACCAATATTTTGTATAATTCTCAATAATTTATAAAAAAGTTATTTTTTTTTAAATTGTCAAATTACAAAATAATAGCTCCAACTGCCAATATTTTATAATACTTCATGATATTTTGTAATAAGTGATTTTTTTTTTTTTTTTTTGTCAAAATCGTGGGATTTCAAAATACTAACTTCAATTGTCAATATTTTATAATACTTTTTAATATGTTGTAAAATGTGACCCCTTTTTTTTAATGAAAAGTTAGTGGTTTACAAATAATCCCCGATTGCCACAGTTACCATTATTTTATAATATTTCATAAAAGATAGTTGTTTGTTTTTTTTTCAAATGATGAGTTACAAAATTATAGCTTTTTTATCAATATTTTCTAATATTTTGCAATATTTTGTAATAAGTGATTTTTTTAAAATTGCTGAATTACAAAACAATGAATTCAAATTTCAATGTTCTGTAAAATGTTTTAATATTTTATAAAAAGTGGTAATTTTTTTCTAAGTCAAGGTAAAAGTCTTCTTACTTTCCCCTAAAGGCAGAGTAGCAACCCCCAACTTAAAACCTTCATATCATAATTGGCCCTAACAATTACATTGACATTAAAATATAAATTGATTCACAACAAGTTGATAAACAGCTAGGAAGAACCCATTTTATTTGTCACAACTGTTAAGCAGGATGGTACTACTAATGCTATTTTCCTTTTAATAAATGTCCCCAATTGAGTACTATTGCATTGGAAATACAAATTAAAGCTAAGCAGCTTCACTTCACACTTCACATGCCCAAAGACAAAAAGGCCTTGGCCTTAAAATAAAAAACACAACCAAAGAAAAGAAGAAAAAAAGAAAAAGAAAGGAATAGTTCTCTTTTCATTTTTCAATCAAACATCAATAATGCCCTCTTTGATACCAAAATATCCTTTTAGCAATACTTGAAAGCTTAACCAAAAAGCACCTACCATCAATTGCCACTCTTTCTTTTTCTTCTTCAATTGGAAGCCAGATTCCAAGAAAAACCCAAAACCTAAAATCAAATGTCACCTTCTCCATTTTAACAATTCACAACCCAATTGTATTTTGTTTTATGTAGCCAAAAGCAGAATCCCTACTTCTTTGGAGGCACAAAATGTCCTTCGTATATACCAATACACCTTCATTACTATACCCCTTAATCTAACTTATTAAGGGTCAGATTCAGTATATATTTTCATGTACTTTGTGTAGTAAGGTACACCCTTCCTTACCGTACACTATACCACACCAAATCATCTCACCTTCCTCTTCTCTTGTTTTTTTTTTTTTTTTTCTGCTATTCACAGAAGTAAATCCTCAATCAAAACAAAAAAAATTCTCAATCGGATCCTTTAATTGGCCGGGCAATCGGGCCCGCCGGCGATCTGAATCCGAAAGTGACAGTGTCGTTAACACACCAATGGAATCCAACATCTCTACCCATCACTTTAGCCATCAAGCATTCGTCACAAACTACTGTTCTATTATTAACTCTTTCTGATCCCAAACTCAGCCCTTCATAGACCATACCCGAACCCAAACCCATATTCATCAAGTACCTTTCTTTCTCCATTTGCAACTCCTTGACCCGTCTTTCGTACCCGGCCCGACCCAAATCAACACCTGAAAACTCGTTAGTGTTGATTGCAATAGTATTACCGTCTCGCCTTAAGAGCATCATATTCGCCGGTGGATCGAACCGGTGGTTGTTCTGCATAATTTCGGCAACTTCGCGGCTTTTTCGCCTCCTCTCGCGCCTCGATCGCTTAAGAACCACGAGAAAGAAACAATCCTTCTCGCGAGAAACCGCTGAGAAATCAATCTTTCCGGTCACAGGGATTCTGGAGCCACGCCTATTCTGGTCCGTCATGTAAATAGAGAACTGGTGAGGAGACAAACCGAGTTTCTCGCTAATAGTCGATTGAAAAGCTTTGAAATTCAAGGAAGGTGAAACGACGACGTTGCCAAGGCTAGTCTCCTGCTCGCCGTCGTAGAATACCACCGAAAATGAAGACCCCATGGACTTAGCCGTCACAAACTCCTCCTCCATCATTATTCACGCCCGATTCCGGCAAGATGACGTCACGGATTAGGTGAAATTTGGGGGTTTTGAGTACATGAAAACGAAGAGAATTGGCTGTCAAGTGAAAACAGAGGAGAGGGGCTTATATATAAATGGCGGGGTTTAGCCTTTGCCCTTTAGGCAACAGAGGGATGACATGGTAAATACAGAAAGGCGGTTGGGGTATTTTGGGAATAATGGAAATTAATAACCAGAGAGCGTGAGAGGAAAGCATGTAGTTTTTTCTCAAAACGGTTTATATACTGACTTGGGGACCAAGTAAGTTACCAGAAACCGCAAAAACGACGCGTCGCGATGGGGTCGTGTGAGTTTCTACGAAATCCCCAAGTTTATCGGTTCTCAGGTCGAAACTGCCCTTCAAAGTTTGGCGAATTTGCGCCCGTACCATTGTTGACGTTGAAGAATAAACCCTGGAAGGTGTCTGCTTCGTTATCTCTAACAGCCTTATCAATGGAATCGCCTCCTCAAGGGTATAGAAGAAATGTAGGGATATGTCTCGTTAATCCCTCTAAACAGGTTAGAAATTTGAGGCGAATTTTTGTTTTTACATATGAAATGAGTTGTTTGGGTTCGTTAATTAGGTAATTTTTGGGTTTAATTTGTAGATCTTTACAGCTTCGAGGATAAACATACCAGACACTTGGCAAATGCCTCAGGTAGATTCAGTTCTTTTATGGGTTTTGTTTAAATTCGATTTTAGCTTCAGATATAGCTTTCAATAATTGGCATTGGAAAAGATACTGGTAGCTTGTTTTCGTTGAATTGATGGGAAATTAATGGAGTAGCAATTTTGAATTCTATTTAATTTAAGTATTTGCTTGTTAATATGAGTAGGGTTTCGTTTGAGTTGTTTCCATATTAAGGGATGAGAGGAGCTTGAAGAGATAAAATAACATATAAGAAGGATTTGTATTACTATGGCCTCATGGGCTTGTATTTAACAGGGGGGTGCTGATGAAGGTGAGGACCTTATAAATGCAGCGATGAGAGAATTGAGGGAAGAAACAGGAGTTACTTCTGCAGAGCTTCTCGCCGAGGTATTTAGCTTGTTATTTTCGGTTTGCCTACTTGAATGCTAATTGTCTTGACATGCACTATTTTGTGTCATGCAGAACATGTTAGAGAATGGAAAGACATGTTTACTTCATATATTATTCAGCTGATATTGATTTTGTATTTACAGGCTCCATACTGGCTAACTTATGACTTCCCACTTCAAGTTAGAGAGAGACTTAATCGCAGATGGGGTACAAATTACAAAGGTCAAGCACAGAAATGGTGAGCAAATTCTCTCTCAAAAAGCAATAACATTGAAATGGTCTATCTAGTGTGTTTTAGCTACTTTATTATTATTCATCGTATCTATCATCAATTCAAGCTCATGCCGTTGTCTTCCTTATGTTTGCTGTATTTTCTGCTGTTAATTATCGGTTGGCTATGATTTGTAATGGTTTAAAACATCCAATTTCAGGGAATTGTTTGTAGGGAAATGGGGGGCTTATTTGTTATTATGCAGGGTGTTGTATAACCTGATTTTGTGATTATCTCCTGTTCCGGCCATTGTGTACTTGTTCCCAGAATTTTGTTTATTCTGCTTTACAAATGGACTTTGCTTATTGTTAAAAGTTGTATTCTTTCTTTGTCATTTACCTTAGCACTTGGTTGGTATAAATGAATTTGAGATATAGATTTTATATAAAATTTAGTTTCGATATGCAGAATTCTGTTAATTGAATTCATAAGCAGGGCTATTTACAATTTAGGGAAACTGTCTTGGTGTTTACAATTTAGGGAGGTATTTACAATTTAGGGAAACTGTCTTGGTATTTACAATTTAGGGAAATCATTAAGCAAGATCGAATAATTTCTCATGTTAAAAGAATTGCAAATATGGAGTTGGTTCTGCCCATTAATGTTTAGTTTCATACTTCTTTTTCTTGATCTAAACATTGCCTTATGCAAACAATTTTTTAAATAATAACAGGTTTCTATTTAAGTTTACTGGTAAGGAGGAAGAGATCAACCTTTTGGGAGATGGATCTGAAAAGCCAGAATTCAAGGACTGGTCATGGATGTTACCGGAGCGAGTAGTAGAGCTTGTGAGTAAAACCTTACTGGATAAAAAACTTGCTGTAAGTTCTATATTTGTAGGTAGATACTTATTTTGTTTGGTTAAACAGGCTGTGGATTTCAAGAAACCTGTTTATGAACAAGTTATGAAGCTATTTGGTCCATATCTTCAGGGAGATGAAGATGAAGGGAATTACTCTGCTCAAAATGAAACTAACGCCAAAATGCATATAAAGTCCTCCCTATCGTAAACCCGCGTCAAAATGTTCATTTAGTAAATCTCATTGATAGCATAGCAAAAAGCCTTTTTCTTTTTGGTGCTTTGCCAGGTTTTGTATTCAATTTAGCCGCGTATATAAGAATCTTCTATGCAACTTGTTCAATCATGTGGATGATTAGATTACCGGTCTCTATTTACAGATGAAATAAAGCAGAATCGAAACATGCTTCTTTTTTAATGATCTTGATTAAAGTTTACATGATCAAGAGATGATCATTTGAAAGCTTATTGATGAGACGTTGAAACCTGAAGTTTGAATAATTGATTTGTGAATCATTTGTATCTGTTTTTACCCTAACATCCCTCAAAATGTAAGGTTCATTTGGCTCTAATGTGCGTATCGGAAATTGACATTTGTTGATAGGTTATTAATTTTGAATTTGCGTAGTTTCAGTTCATAATTTTCTTTTTAAGTTCATAAATCTTTTTTTTAGGTTAAAAGTACATTGAAAAATATGATATTGTTCCTTTCTTTTAGGTTAGAAATATTATCATTTCAAGTAATTTTATTCTATTTCCACTCAAGAAATTAAACATTTAAATTCCTAATGCATTGCTTCTTCAATGCTGAAAAATTTGAATCTGTTCTTTCTTGTAAAATAAAAAAAAAAAAGGAAAAGAAAAACAAAGCAATTCTACCTATTTCTCAACGGATTCAACCTTTTGAGTTTACTTCTTGCAAAATAAACATCTCAAAAAGTTCAACTTCTTGAAACCTTAAGAAAGATTCTTTCTTTTTCTACCAATAGTAAGTAGGGATACATTACCACAATTGGATACAAATTTCAATGGAGACGAGGATAAAGTGAACACATAAACATGCCACAACTAATTGTTGACTAGGTGAAGAAAAACAAAATTCACATACCATCTTTTTTTTTTTTTTTTTTTTAATCCATCAATTAGTGTGCAATTAAAGCATATTATTATTTTCTAACTCACTTATATGCCAAACCACAACGGGTAATGCAAAGAGGGCTAAAATGAGAGCATTCAACCGTCTAAAGCAATGGGCTTGTATACCATGAAAGATGCAGTGCCAGTAAAACTGGATGCCAATCCCTTTCCAGCTGAGGTTGGTGGTGAAAATGCAATCTGGGATTGTTCAAGAGTAAAACCCATGCAAAAACTTCTCCTGCATTCCATAGAAACACAAGTGAAATGTTAATTTTTTGAACCAGAATTGTAAGAGCCAGACCGACAATTCCGCCAAAGTAGTGCTAGAAGTGACAAGACAAATGTATTCACTCATTCGTTCATAAAGTCAAGACCTGTAAGTTTATTGTTTTCACACTTTCTTTGTTTTATCAAGTTTTGAAATGGTAACACATAAGCTCATATGAAGACCAATTATTTGCTAGTGGATTTCTGAAAAATTATAACCTCTATTGGAGTTCATATCAATGGTTTGTTTATTGATTTTAAAATCTAAAGTTGAAATTGTAACTGAACAAGGAATTAGAAATTGACTACTTAGACATATCTAATGCTCATATGTGGAAGACTAATAATAAACACTAAACTCAGTTCTAACACGGCGTATAAGAGAATTACATTTGAAATTATCAGAATTGTAAAAAGAGTTGAAGCTTGCTAATTTACCTCACAGCATCCAGTAACTGACTGGCAATGCGTTTTCTTCTGTTGGACGGAGTGACCCAGACTGCTCTAATGCCACAAATAGCAGGTGTAGCTTCCTCTTCACAGACAATAGCTCCATTGCTGTTCCTATCCAATACTTCAAGAGAGTTTACAGATGGTATTTTCTTTGTTATTTCTCTGTGCAAGATAATATCCCCAAATTGGAGAGTGGTACATTTTGATTTTGAATCCTTTTTAGTAGCATTATTAGATCTTCTATCTACTGAAGGCGGAAGGACTTTGAACGCTTCTTGTATTGGTTCAGCAACTAAACAACCAGCGACTCTGTGGGAACAGATGAAAAGATATGCCTACAAACTTCAGGGTCAGAAAGATTGCAAAGAAAGAAAATCAAGACTTGTCATGCTTCCAAAAGACGAAAAAAGGATAGGAAACCAAAATTTATCAAAGCATAAGTGAAAAAGCAAAACCGCACGATAAGATTTTGGATTGTAATTCTAATATACTCCAAACACCAGGTATATGGAATTTTCTAATTCAAAGCATTATGAAGAAGCCAGAATTAAAACCTTTAAAACAAAGGCTAATGAACTATGATTTAGTTGTACTGAAATTGTTTCTGGGGTTGAAATAGATCCTAAATGGGAGAAAAATTAACAAATGAAAAAAAAAAAAAAAAAAAGCTTAGAAATTGGTCGCAATTTAATAGTTCTCAACAAATCTGTTACCTTGCAGAGCTTACGAAAAATCCATCCACCTCCAAGCTCAATTTCCATCATCTTTACAACCTCCTGTACCTGTCAAAACAGTAGCATCCCAATTAACATGTGGACCTGTATGCACTTAAGGCATAGGTATCAAGTACTTCAAAACTATTTCACGACAATTTTTATCTTTTGAAAAACATAAAAACCAAATTCGAGAAATTGAAAGACAAAATGCAAACCTTATTCCTCTGAGCAGCAGAGTCACTATCTAAAACCAAAACAATGCGCCCCCCTTCATTGCAAGGTATATCAACAACCCTTTCATTCTGGAACCCCTATAGAATTCACATGTATAATAGATCAATCATGAAGACAGAACAAAATAAACTCAATTAGCCGCTGTAGTGTCTACAAATATACCTTGAATTGAACTCCATGAGTGTAATTCCTGTGAAATGTTTTATGTTCCTTCTCATCTCCTTCTTCCCCCGGGGCATATTTCACCCCACATATCGAACATGTACGGAGATTGAAATCAGATTGACCCAAGTCCAAATAAAACTGTGCGTAGTTTCTCTTCTTGTTGAGAACTTTCCCAAAACTCAATAATTCTGGTTTCAAACTCAGATCCCTTGAAATTGGTTTTGTTATTGTATCTTCATTGGCTTCAATCGTCTTGTCCCTAAATTTGACCAAAAAAAAAAAATTTCAACTAACAAGTAAAAGACGTATTTGGTTTATGATAAATGTTGTGACAAGCTGTATAATTTGCTCGATTGAATAAGGGAAAGCTTTCTTTTCTTTTCCTTTCCTAAGGTTTCTCATCGAACAAACAGAATCCAAACTGAGATATAAATCAAACTATTAAAAATGAAAGTTCAAAAACAAAAGAAAAAAAAAAAAAAAAAAAGCAGCTTCCCAATCCCAATCAAAACCGAAAAAAGAGAAACAAGAAGGAGATTATATGAAAGAAATTTCGTACCTGTCGTCTGATTTTGGAGCTCTACGCTTGTAAGTACTGATAAATTCGTGTTTAGTATTCTCCCAAAGCGCCAATTCATCGTCACCTTCGCGACAAATCGGAGCAGGACTCTGAACGGGCTTTGCAGAAGACGACGATGTGGATGGCTTAAAGAAGAAACTTATTTTGGACTGCATTTATTCATTGAATTCCCGTCTTCTTCTCTCCGTTAGAACCCATTTGGTTTCTTCACGTATATTTTCGCGATTTTAGCCCTTCGGCGCAAATTTATTTTAGCGGCAACAAGAATGAAAAGTTTAATTTCCCGCCAAATTCTGATTTTAATGGCTGAGAAATAGTAATAATAATATGAAATTAACATTAATTAAGAATAATATTTAATGATTTTTTCTTTTTGGATTTTCTACTATGAATGCTTCTCATGAAGAAAGTGGAAGTTTTTCATTTAAAATAGAACTTAAATTTGAATATTTTATTTATTCGAACGATAGAAATATCATGAAATTAAAAAAATTAAAAATAATAAAAGGTAACAATAAGTATAATAGTACTATATTTAAATAAAATTTATTTATTCGTTTCGAATCATTTTAAAAGCCCAACTGAATCATATAATTTTAATTTAACCTCAATTTTATAATTATATATAAAAAAAATTTAATTAAATTCAAGAAATTTACGAGCTACATGCAATTTAATTTCAAAATCCTTACAATATCAAATTTGAAAGTTAGATCAAGGTTAATGTTTGGAATTTTTTTTCCCAATTTCACAAATAATCTTTCCTTTGATATTAACATTTGCTGCTGTTAAAAGATATCATAACCCTAACCCTTAAAAAATAAAAATAATCAAATATGCATAGAACGATAATAGGACCTTTTGACTCAATTTCCTTTGGTTTACTCCTCTCGCTGGCTCTACTCACTTCTATTCTATCTTTATCCATCTATCTCTTTACGGATCGATCACCATATTGAAGAAACAGTAAATTTTTTTGTCCAGTAGATATACATACTGATATACAAAATTAAATAAAATAAAACAATGAACCATACCTTTATTCCCTAATTCTACCCATTCAAACCCAAAATCAGAAACTCTTGCTTGGTTTGGTTTGTGCCCAAACTCAAATGTACCCACTAATCTTAAAACCCTAATTTGCAAAAATCATGAGTAAAGTGAGAGAAGAAAAAGCGGCTTTCCCACATCTCATTGATGAAGAATTTGTCCTTATATTTTCTGCATTTTATAAGTGATATTCACGCGTAAATGAAGAGAACATTTTCACCTTAGAATCATCTATATTAGCTAACTCAAAACTGTAGGCATGCATGCCATTGCAAAGTGTGGAGGTACAATAAATCAGGGCAATACATCTTGCTATGCTGTTTGCGTCTCCCGAGGTAATGAAGTTGTCAGTGCCTTTAGTTGGTCTAATGCTCTTTGTATTCTATGCCTTTCTCCGATGTCCAGATTGCTTTCCTCAGAAGACTGCAAAACAGTAACAAGAGATGCAATAAAGTGCAGATTAAAACTGTATCACATAGACCTAGCACCTGCTAACTTCAAACAATTAAGCGGTACGTTTGAGCAAAATCTGTACCTGTAAAGAGCATATGTTTTCTGAAATAAGGTCAATCTCGGCCCTCGCTGAGGAAATAATTTGCTGCATTTTAGCATCCTTGTGCATCAATAATAGGATTGAAACAATAGCATTAATCCTACTCGAGTAACTCCTAGTATAACGAGTATGACCACTAGATGAAAGTGAACTACTTTGAGTTATCGATGAGCTCATCACATCCAGCACCAGATTCAAGAGCTTGGGACTTCTATCAAACAAGAAAAAACAAGGCAGAATATAGTAACCCCGTGTTAATACATGAACAGAGCCCATTGACTCCTCATCATCTCCTGGAACACACTGCAAGAAAGCAAAAATAATTTCATGATGAATCACACGGAATTGATGCACCAAAAGGACAACATAGTAAGCAAAAAGTTAAGGGAAAATAGACCCTCTTTTTCTCTCTGTTTTTTTTATAAAAAAAGAAAGAAAGAAAGAAAGAAAGACCAAAAGATAACATTTACCTAAAATCATTTAGAAAACCATAGCCTGGGTCCCTGCTAATTTAGTATTTCCCACTATTCTCTTCTGTGCATTTCATACATACATCAGGCATCCAGAACGGTACCGGGTATTTTTTTCACATAACTCTCTATATATAATAATGGAGGAAAAATGTACAAGAAATGAACATGTCCTAGTGAGATGGGTATGCACCTGACATCCAACTGAAGTCTTAACGACAGAAATTTAGGTTAAAACAGCAAGCTTAATCTCAATTTCAAAATCCAGCATAAAAATTATCCCGTTACACAGAGAAAATTAAATTAGATGCCAAGATATTTGATTATGACTAACTGTTAGCACTAGTTGAGCCTTCTTGGTCACAAGTTTTGAAATTAACATGTCTGAGTAAATAAATTTTCCATCTCTACCCATGCAGCTTATGAAATTTTTGGTAATTCATTGATAAATCACCAGGTGTCAGAAAAAGAAAAAGAGGAGGGAAAACGCAAATAAAATGTGAAATCGCAAAATGAATGCAACGAAAGGTCTGTGGTCATAGAAGGGTCAGAAGGGCTAGCTAATGCTTGAGGTTGACTATGCAACAATGTTCCCAGGTGTTTTAGAATACTTACGCTTTGTTTGGAAATGAGAGGAAGGAAAACAATGGAGAAAAATAATGAGAAATTGTCATTTCCTTTCCTATAGTTATTTTTCACCCTTGTGTTTGAATTAATGAAGAAAAGAAAATAAATTTGCTTTACTATGTTTGGAAAGGGCAAAATTTTGAAGGAAAGATAATGTTGTTATTGGAAATTGACAATTATGCGCTTATTTAAATTTTAAATAATAAAATGTGATTCTAGTTATTTTGGAATATTTGGATAATTTAATAAAAATAAGTGAACTTTTCATTTGTCTTCATTATTTTCTCTCTAAATTGGAGAAATTCGAAATATGTGGCCTGGGTGGAAAATAAGTGAAACATTACTTCTTTAATATTTTTCTCCCCTTTCCCAAATAATGAAAAACACCTTTCTCTAGATACTTTCCATGCCTATTTTTCTCCCTTCAAAAAAATACCCCCATCCAAACAAAGGCTAAGAATCGCATCAATTTATAAAAAGTTATAACTCACTGACAACATTATTTTCATTCTGAATGGCCCCAGAGATGCAAACTATCTGCATCTGCTGTTCACTTTTATCATCAGCTTTTCCTACCTTTCAGATTTATTTCATAATAATTTTTATCAGCTTAATGCATGCTGAAACAGCACAGAGCCACCATCTAATGACAACTTGCAAGGTTTTCCTTTTTATTAATGCAAGTATAAGCATCCAGCTCTAAAGTCTAAAGAGGAAAAAAAAAAAAAAAACTGTTATGCATATCAAAACTTCGCATAAAAAGAGACATCTTGCCAAAAAAAGAACAATCATTAGAGGACAGATGTTAATTTGAAACAGAGATACTTACATGCACAACATCAATAAGATATCCTGAAAGGAAATCACTCAAAGTGATGATACTTTGATCAGAAAGTCTGGTGGGCCTGGAGTCTAATGCAACAAGCATCCTCAGCATAGCACAGGCATTCTCCAGATGTGGCTTTAATAACTGAAATATGAACCATTATATCAATATAAGTCCTAATGGTTGTAAGGAACTTTTAAGGACCCCGTAAGATTTTTTTTTTTTTTTAAAGAAAAAACAAAGAATTTATCAAAATTAAAGTCTCAGAATATAAGTATGTACAGTAAGCCAGTGTAAAGAAAATTGTGACATGAAATAAAATGTGACTAATTTAACGAACTTACGAACTGCTCTAGTATAACTTTCTCCAGTATAAAAAAAACTAGAGTTTTATCACCCATCTGCGACAGGCATGAACAAACAACACTGGTCAACAACTTAAAAGTTCTACGATTTGATATCCTTGTATCTTCATTCATTGCAGGGGAAGTATTTTCTGCAGACATGAACATATTTTCAGATAGAAACTAGCTAAAATAATTGATCAGATTTTCTAGACAATAAAGAACTAATTCAACTTACCTGGAAAAACACTGAAACAGGAGACCAAAGTGATGAAAAAACTGATATGGTCAGTAATCTGAATATGGCCAGCTTTAAAGGCAGAATGCAAAACTTCTATGATCCGAAATAATACAAATGAATCTAACTCATGACCTGCAATATAGGAAAAGAAGATCAGAAAACATTAAGTTCCACCACAGCCAGTAAAAATGAATTAGTATTCTCCTTTGCTAGTATGTTGCCCTACTTTAATGCCATGGCATACTGTAAACTAGTAAGAAAATTTACTAAGAAAGTGATTGGACTATGACATCAAACAGCCCAGATGTTCCTAAAAGTAAAATACCAACTGGGGTGAGGTAATGACTGTGTTCAACTTCCAGGGGAACCTTATTCTCAAGGTGCAAAAATGTCTTCCATGATTGTTATAAAAGATAAACTCAAAAATAACTTCTCTTTCAATATTTTAAAATTTAAATGGGCATTTTGTTCAGGTTTCGTCCAGGATCAATTGTTCATTTTACGATCTACAGAATGAACTGTCTTGTGCCTTGAAGAGATGATTTTTGCTAAGTAATGAAAAAGACGCATGCATTCATAGAGGTGAGATTTCTTGCAGCATTTGCAGGAAAGTTGTCAATAATTAACTTGGAAGGACCATGAACATCAAATATGAATTTAATTAATATAAAAGCACCACACCTCAAAAATGCAGCTAATCATCTATTTTGTGTGAATTCCTCAAAGCCTCAGTACCAGGGACACCGGCACAGATTAGGTAATACTTTCAAAAAAATTGACAAGTAATACTCACAGAGGCAACAAGAAGCTATGGACTTCAAAAGAAGTGAATCCAAGTGAGAGAAATAATAAAGACAACAGATGGAGAGTTCTTGAGTCTCTCTTGGAAGCTTTATGAAAGGACCATAGCATATATTCCCTGATAAACACAAATGAGTACAATGAGGAAACATTTAGTTGAGCTCAGATGGACATGTAACCAACATGAAATTGTCAAGAAATCAGGACTAACCTTCTTCACATATGCTGAAGAACTCTTGCAGACGGTATTGCATGTCATCATATTCCAATGCAAGCAAAGAGTTCTTCATAGCACATTGAGCCACGCGAAGCAGAAGATGCAACACAACCTACAAGGATGATTGCTTTGATAGAGTTACTCAAGTGTTTCCAGGAAATGTTACAGATGGCAAGTATAGGGAAAATGCGTGAAAATCACTGTAACTTGTATAAGTACCTGGGAAGAGGTTGACTGCCTATCACCCAGCATGATTAACAACAGAGGCAGCTCTCTTATCCAAGTAATCTGATGATCCAGTAGCTCTGAATCACTTTCATCAGGGTAGAGCATTCCTTCTCTCTAAAAATTTTATAAAATAGATTGGAGAGGGAAATGGACACAGATTCAGTGGCTTACATACGGGAATGCCAAGTACAGATTCAAATAATAAGAGTAATTAAGGAGAAAGAAACTAGCTTTTCTGAGAGCCAGGGGTTGGACTTACAGGAAAAATCATTTTTTCAATTGCATAAAGGCAAGCCAATTTTACTGAAGATTCTGGATTGTAATCGAGGAATGTCTTTGTAAATGCCTGCACTTGAGGTTTGATTCTTTAATATCCTCATAATCAGCATTACAATCTCACAATTAGAGAAATTTAATTACCATAATATTCTGAAAGCACAATTCAAACCTGTAGAAGGCGAGACTTCCAATCGCCAATCACTTGTGCTACAAGTTTTGGGATAAAGGGAACTAGTGCAAGTATCTGCTTTTCTCTAAATGCTCTGCCAGACCTTGAGTCATTGCGAATCTGCAGAAAACATTAATAAAAATATAAACATGTTAATAAATCACCAAATGCACAATTCAGACTTAGGAATAGCATATATGATGATCCCTCAATTATACAATAGAAAGAAAACATTAGAAACTCCAGTAATTAATTCAGGCAGCATTCTTCCATTTTAAGGAGAAAATGTAAAATTATTTAAGATTCCAAATACTTTCTTATTTGAAAGTAATTCTTATTTGCAATTATGTGCTTCAGTTTTTTGGTTTACAGTTTGCCTTATTGTTATTTAAGCAGGTAATAATGCTTTAACATGGGACTACTGCAGTGGAGAGACCAGTATAACAAGCTGAATCAGTTTTGAGTTTCCTAAATTTTAGGGAGTAGGATCGATTGGGTCAAATTCAAAAAATAATATTAACATTTCCAAGAGACAAAGATTTCTCAATGAACATAACAGTAATATTTCAAAGTGATGCAACTTTAATTAAAATCTGGGATAGTGAGGAATCAAACCTTTATAAGCAGTGCATACTCTATAAATGCAAGAAATTTCTCTTGTAAGTCAGCAGGAGGGCAGATCAGTTCACTTAAGTTAAAAAATATTTCAGCAATCATTACGTTCAATATAAAGTATTTGTCATCATCCTGCAAAGCAATTGAAAACAAAAGTTGAGTACTACAAAAGCAAGAACAGTTACAGAATTTGAGACATACTAGAAGAGTGCATGTAGAAAGGAAAGACAAGTTACTAAAGAAAAAAACTTAACAAAGTTTTAAAGGGAGGAAACACACAGTGGAAAAAGAATGGATTATATCTCCATTTGTTTAGTTGAGAAGAAACAAATAAAAAAATAGTGAAGACAATTCATTTTTCCCCCCAAAAGCTAATCATATTTTATCCATCCATAAATGGAAAACAAATTATCCTTCAGTATGTTCAACCTCTTGAGTTCGTTTTTTAAATTCTGTCAGTTTTTACCATTCTTCTTAACCGAACAGACTAATGGAGAAACACACTGAAAGTAATGGTAAATTCCTACCTTTTCTGAAAGGTGATGCACTGGATTGAATGGGAATACACCTAGCAACTTCTTCAGTAATGTTGATGAGATGCTTTGATCCAACATAGGAGGATGTGATTCTGGATTATCCTTGTTGGTCTCGTAAACCAGAAACCAGATTACAAGGTCAATGCTCCTAAGAATGCTATGCATGCAATCAAATGATTGTACATCCAGCATTGGTAGACTATGAATTAACGGAATAAAGTCTTGGAAGCAATTGACTAAAACTGGAACAAAGTCCTTTAGCTTATTGATGATGACAGAAAACTCTACACAAACAAAAAGAGAGAAGGTTTGGCACATTAGCATCTAAAATTTGGACTATGACACAAACAAGAGAGGATGACTATGGTCACACCTCATACCATTAATGTGTAGAATGCTATCAGGTATAACAATCAGCTATCAGTAAATTTCTTCTCAAGAGCAGGAAGCTAATTGATATAAGCTAACAAACAAAAAGTAGCTAACAATACTTTAAAAAGAAAAAATTTATACAGAACACACATCAATGGTACAAATGCTGGCATTACAGCTAATGCAAAACTCACCATGTGCATGTGTGTTTATTTTATATATATATATATATATATATATATATATATATATATATAAATCATGAATTGCAGAGAGAATGATAGCATTATAAAGCATGTAATTAAGCTTAAGATTCAAAGCAATACCAGCATATTCTGTAGCCATGTCTGACTCAAAAGCATGCAGCATTTCTTGCCTGGGAACCTTCTATCATTTTTAAAACAAAAAAATATATATATATTATTAGAAAACAATGGACAATTAAAAAGCAAAAGGCTTAAGAACTTCTATTTTCCCATTGTTCCTAGATGGCACCTTCTCGAATGGGTCAGCTTCTATTTTATTAGATGGCAACAGAGACAAGCAGCGGACTAGACCAGCAAGCACATTTTTGAGCTTGCCCTTGTCTTCTAAATAGAACTGGTTCTTCCGTAGAATATCCCCATAATTTTGAATAACCTGTTAATGAACAACAGAATGAAATAACATCAGTTGCAAACATCATATTAACTAAAGTTCATAATTACTTCATTTGACAAAATGTGAGGGTTTGAATGCACCAGTACTCTTTCTAAGAATTGATTATCTGTGTGGTTATTTTGACAATCCATTGCCATTCTCTTTTGCTATAAAACCATTACCTTTTGCTGTAAAATAACCTAGAACTTCTGCATCAACAAACTGCTTCACCTAAACCCTCGTCTCTATCTAGAAAAACCAGGAAATCTACCAAAGATTTGAAAAAAAGATGTCCTTCAAGCAACTATCATACACTTATGTACCACGTACAAAACCACATTTGCCTTTTCAATTTCAACAATATTATGGCCTCAAGTCCTTTTATTAGAAAATGAAAAATTAGTAACAGAAGTTTGACATTTGGATTCAGAACATTATACAAGCAACATCACCTGCTACAAAAATTAATTAGTCTTAAATTATAATACAAACAAACATCAACCAAATAGATTCTCAAATTAGCAGGATAAACAATGCAGTCAAAATGTCTAAATATCATAATTCAAAGTAAGATACCTTTTCAGCATACATGGAAAATGCAGCTGGATAATGTTGTACAACAAGATCAAAAAACTTGAAAGCCATAAGCCGAACTTCAATTGCTAAATTTGTCATTGCATTAAAAATGTATGCCATCGTTAAAGAAATGAAAGGCCCTTGATTATCCTGGACAAGTAGTGCAGAGAAACAACTGTCAAAGCAAAAGATAATTTAATGATGATAAAGAGTAAAACAGTAATTATTGATAGAATGTCTCATTAAAATGAGAAAAGAATGAATAGTAAAGGAACAGAGCGGCAAATGTTATACGCAAATTGTGAATGCAGTGACAAGAAAGAAAACAAATACACTATGAAACATAATCTTGTTTTGACTTTGGTGAATGTGACGTCTAGAATTGAATAGAAACAACTAATCTTCATTCTCACCTAAGGTTGTATTCATATCTGCTAAACAAAAAGCCAAAATGTACATACTACATCCCACTGTCTAAACCTTTTCTTGGAAATTCATTCCCCAAAGGAGCACCAGATATCCAACAGTCTATCAAACAATATTCTAAGAGTCTGTTTGGTTTAGCTATTCAGACTAGCTAGCAGCTGATAGTAGTTGTTGATAGTAGTTGTTGATAACTAGTGGCTGATAGCTGGTGATTGGTAGTCTTAATGTTGGTTGTTTGGCAAGATTTTAGAAGTGGTTGCTTTTAAAATGCAAAATGACCATTAAGTATAGAATTATTTTTATATATAATTTGTTTTATTTTTATAAGTAAATTTCTTATTTTCTATTTTAATATGTTAAATATATAAAAAATTATTAATTAAAATTTTATAATAATATGTAATAGATATTTATTATTTTCAAACAATTATGAATAAAATGATCATATAAAAATATTAATTTAAAAAAATTTTAGTATTTATTTTTATAATGTTAATATAGCCAAATTAATACAAATAGAAATCAGCTAAAAGGTGATAAGAAAAAACTCCAAAATACTTAATGGAATTAGCAGCGGATTGAAACGTGTATCAGCTATGAGCTGCTATGTTGATTAAAATCCTTACCAAACACCTCTAGCCTAATTGTTTGGTTCAGATCAACTATCTTTTACATGAATCAGCTGAACCAAATGTCCCCTAAGTATTCAAGCATCTTCAAGGTCTCAAGTAATATAAGAATTTTAATAGTCCATATCAAGTACTTGAAATGGAAGACAGTAGCTACAAGTGATACACGCTAATATGCTTCCCAAAAACAAAGCCAAATAATCGTTAACAAAACGATCAAATGCAGTTGGCTCATCTTTTGTTGATAACTAAAAGACAAGGAAACATGTTATCCCAACCCCACCACCCAACCCATCCCCAACAAAAAAAATTATAATTCAAAGAATTGAGAGAAATCACCACACAACATTTATGGTACCAATGATAAAGACTGTCCTTATAGATCTGAAGTTGTCCAATTAAATATCCAATACAAATATGAGCTTCCAAGCAATAGAGAAAATGAAGAATCACCTCTTTGCATCCAGGTAAAATCACTGACTTAAGAAGTTGATAAAGGGTTTCTCGAACCATTTTATCATCATCACTGATGCGTTCACGTAGTTTTTCTATAACCGCATATTTGTGCAATTTCAGCTCTTCTGGATGCTTGACAAATAAATCCCTCATGCCCATCAATGCATCTTTTAAAGGAGCCAAAAACAATAAACAAGAACTCTTATCAACATCAAGATCGCCGCTGAATACAGAATAACAAATGCAAGGGCTAAAATACAGACAATAAAAATCAATATAGAGACAACTTTTCAAGTAACTTCCACTAATGTATAAGTTCAACCTAAGCTTCATGAACTAATAACAGAAGCACTGGAAACCTGTATATTTTATGAATAACATGCACAACTGACTCACATGATGACAAAAAAATTAAACAATAAAAAACTTCAACAAGAATATAAAAGAATCATGTAGATAGTAAAAACAAATATGCAGGTAAATTTCAACCATAAGAGAAAACAGTATTCAGTTACACTACTGGAAACATTTAAACCCCTTTGATACATATCCAATGATAATATTAGTCTAGAGTTTCAATATTTCCTTACCCAATCCTTGCCCAGAGGTCAAGAATATAAGTTCCTCTCTAAGTTAAATAACATATGTTAATATGTGGTTTTCTCCCTCCAACCAATCACTAAATGTTTAAAACTCAAGCTATGAGAATCATGCAACTGCCTTTCTCCTACATTTCTTGGTAACCAAAGGATTATATTGTTTGATATTACTCACAAGCTTGAACTCTTCAAGAGAGGCCTTTCACAATAATTCAATATTTTGATAGCAATGATGAAATACCTTTACGAATTTTTGCATTATGGTGGGAGGTTTGTTGAAGAAGCTCTTTCAAAGTCAAGCCTTTCTTACTCACAGCTAAACCCGATTTCTCTGATGCCACACTCTGCTCAGGAAGAACAATTGCTGCCCAAAATATATGCAAGTTAACTTTCAAGAGTCATGCTACTTCACAAAAGGCCATTTACAACTGAAAATATAGCAGCACATAAAGGGTCCATTAAACTTAGCAGAAAGTATTTGCGAACACATGAAACCTAGAGGCTTTATTCTTGACTTCTCGTCAAACATTCTATACTAACAAGCTGCAATTTTAAGTAATTACACTTCAAGCATAGTTTTCTGGAAAAATTCATTCAGATAACAAACACAGAAATTAACTTTCCTTTTCGATAATTAAGAGGGAGTGCTACATCTATTATTTGCTTTTGGCAGCTAAACAAAAAGATCTAACCTTTCTTCTTCAGAAACAATATTTTCCAGCGAAATAAAAATTTAAATAACTAAACAGGAGGAATGAAAAATAATGAAAAATAATAATAGTACTGATAATAAAGCTTCCACTTTATTACCTTTGGATTTAATTTCAGTGTTTGTAGCATTCTTAGGTGGCGGCAATTTCCTGCCTAGCTTCCGCTTAATTTTCTACAGATAAAGAAAAGGAAACAGAATCCATCTTAATAAGCCAACAAATTTGGAACACAGAACAGAGAAATTAGATTGTTAATAGGTAGATTACTCACCTTGAAATCAACACCACGCTTTTGCTGCTTCTTTGAGGAAGCCTTAGTTTTTGCCATTTTCACTGCGAATTACAAAATTAAACAAAAACCAAATAAATTCGATTTAGACTCTTGCTAAATGAATGTAATGTCGATGCTCGTGCTAGTTTATCTTTTCGCTAGGCCATGTAGAAGCCTGACTGTCTGTTTGGCAGCTGAGAAAACGAAGAAAACAAAATTTCACGAACTAAACAGATATATAGCAAGAGTTACATGTGGAAATAGATGAAGAGCAACAGAAATTGAAGAACCTATTTGGTGCTGCCGGAGTAGAAACTGAAGAGAACTCTTAACAGGAAGAAGATGATAACTTCAGTATTCACAAAAAAAATTTGAAACTTTGCTGTATATGCTTTGGAATAAAATGGATCAAGTTTGCCCGAAAGCCCGAACTACCTGATCTGGATTCTAGCTATCCGGGTTTCAATAAACCCGAACCATACTTGAAAACCGACTGCCAAATAATTTCTATTTTTTTCCCAATTTTCTTGGGTAGCATTATTGCTACATAGTATTATTTATTAATGACAAAATAATGGATTTATTAAAATAATACATTTCATAATTTTCAATTAATATAATATACTATAAATTCCTAACAGGTGATTTCAAAATAATATTTTCTAATTATTAATCATAAGTCCATTACCTAATCTCTATTTGTTTTAATGACAATCTTCATGACTATAGAACTATTAATTGAATTTTGACACTTTCTTGTATATCATTTTGTAGAAAAGTATATATTGATAGTTAATTTTCAGCCTTTACCATAATTAATATGTATTTACATTATTAGAGATTTAACTGTAAACACGGTAATAAATTATTGTTGTACTGTTTTATATACAATTGTATGATTTATATAATAGATCGCCAATTCTACGTGATATTTGTTTTTTCTTTTAGTTAAAGAGGCAATTTTCAATGGTCTTCATTTCATGGGATTGTTAAATTGAATTGAATTTTATAAATATGCTATTAAAATAATAGTGTAATATCATTTTAATAAAATAAATTGCAAAACAGTCAATATATTACTGTGGTAAAAAACTGATACGACAATATTATTACCCTTATTTTTTTTATTAAGGAAGCTTTTAAGTCCCTGCTATTACATAATTGGAATTCAAATAATTCTTGTGATTAAAATATTAATTTTTGAGAGAAAAATATTAATTTTTTGAGATTAAAATATTAACTTTTAATCCTTCAAAAAGAGAGGTTTTATTTCATTCATTAATTTTCGGGTTTCAGGATTTTGGGCTAACATTCTCGGATTTGGGTACCCGAAATGCTTTAACTTTTTAACGGTGGCGGCACTATCTGTTTTGGTCTAGCCTGAAAGTCCCAAAAAACCTAACTATCCTTTCTTTTGTAGTGTAGAGATCCATTAACGAACTGCACTTGGCTCGGAGGATCTCAACCAGAAAAGGAAAGGCCCCAACTTCTTGCCTCAAACAGCGCGCTTGAGTTACTACTAGGACTAATTCTCTTGTTTTTAGGGATGAAACTCAACGCTCTAATGCAACAGCAGCAGCAACAGCTGCAGGAGCCTCAGCCGGTAGGTATCCAGAATTCGAACCAGGTTTCACCAGCGGATGCGCCGCCGAAGCAGGTGGCAATGGCGATGGATAGACTGGCCCAAGCAGCTCGCCTCATTGCTGACGTGAGGCTCGGCGCTGACCGCATCCTCGAAGCACTTTTCATCACGGCGCAGCCTCATCAGAGCAACAAGCCCTTGCAATTGTTCCGCAAAGAAGACACTGCCATGCGGCAACACCTTGAAGAACTACGTTCCGTTGGTATGTTCTGTAATATGCATTTGCATTTCTCCTTGTAATTTCAAGCCCTTTAGGGTTATTTGTTTATTATTTTTCTTTTTGGCTTGGTAGCAGATGATAATAAAAATGCAAATATACTATACTAATGGAATGTCCCATATTTTACTTCCATTTAATGGAGAAATTGGAGAACAAACATATTAGTTTCTGGGCCGTGGATAATTTTAGTTTTCTGTATCTTTTTTGTTTTGCTTAACTTCTGTACTTAGGTGCTATTCTTCATGAATTTTGGATCTTTATAATCTTGTTAGGAAGGCAGCTAGAAGAATCTGGGGTTCTCAATGATTCTCTAAGATCACGAAGCAATTCTTGGGGTCTGCACATGCCATTGGTCTGCCCAGATGGTGCAGTGGTTGCATATGCATGGAAACGGCAACTTGCTGGCCAGGCTGGTGCATCAGCTGTTGATAGAACCAGGTTGGTTTGGAGATTTTTATGTTGTTATGGAAAATGCCTATATCAATTTGAAGTTCGATCCCTTTTCTGGCCCTAAACAAGAAATTCGGCTGCCTGTGTAGCATGGGTGTTAGGGCTCTGAGTGCAATTGTCAACAATTTGACTTATACACAAAGAATAGTCTATCTATCATCACATTTAGGTTGAGGACTCAGTTAAGTTAAAGTATCAAACCAACATGGTTTGTTTAGTACATGCTCTATTTTTGTCTTTTTCTACTAAGTTGTAGTTCTGAATGTATGCAGGTTAGCTCTTAAGGCATTCACAGATCAGAAAAGACGTTTCTTTCCTCATCTTGATGATGGATTGGATGGTCAAAGTGCTGAATCAATGCCAAAGAGACATTGCAGTTCCCAAGTACTATCAGCAGCTCTTCAAGAAGATCTTAGTGATTGCAAAACATTATCGGACATTCTAGTACGTGTGGAGAAAGAAATGCCTAATTTGAAAGTTTTCACTTATGAACGACTCGATTGGTTGAAAAGAGCTTCTTCACTGCCAACTTCAGCAAATGAGAATCCTATGGAAACATCAAAAGAGCATACTTTTCATACTTTAAATAAACTAAGAACAGGATCGCAGGGCTCATCTACCTCTGATAAGGTTGCTGTAATTGAATTGTTGTTTCCCTCTGTCTTCAGAGCTATTGTATCATTGCATCCAGCTGGTTCTATTGACCCAGATGCCGTAGCTTTCTTTTCACCAGATGAGGTAACTTGTTTTTGAGGTGCTTGTTGTATAGACTCTAGTTTCTCCTTACATTGGGAATTTCGTATGATTGGTTAGTTTCATTCGTCACGGTTCACATTTTACAATATTGCCTTACTTCACCATATGAATGTTTTACTGCACCTGATAGTTTAATGATTGTTCTTCTATGTGAAGATTCATTTTCAGATATGCAATAAAAAATTGAAGGCTTGCATTTTAGTGCTTGCTTGGTGGATGTGCTCATGGTCATATTATATCTGTATTTTAATATCAATATGGGTGTGTGACAGTCTTTTTTTTCTTTTGCCAAGGATTTTCGGATAGTGTGATTGTAATATCCTGACGCATGGTTAGGTGTTCAATTGATGCATCCTGCTGATGATATTTGGAAAAGTGGAAATCAATGATTGTAATCTTGGCAATTTGTTTGGCCCTTTGCAGGAAACCTATTGGCTCAGAAAACACGTTTTCATTTGTTGAGAATTAACATGTGTTGATGAGACTGGTAATAGGGATGTGCAGATAGCCTTGAACAAGTGATCTAGGATCTAGATATAAAGTGCCACATCAAGTGAATGGGGAAGAGGTTTGCCACATAGTAAAATAAGAAGTTCCCCATTCATTTATTTGGCGGGACAAAAGTTTATCCAGTGGTTTGAACTTAGAATTCATAATTGTAGGCCATAGGTAATGAATCCATAGGGATTGGGTGGGATCTTCTAAAGTTGGTAATCCCTTTCATGTAATCCAAGTTCTAATGTTTCATTTACAATTGGAGCTAGAATTTTGCTAATGAATGGACCCCAAGTAAATTAGGATTTTTGATCACTAGAGTCTTGCGTTAGTCATTTATGAGGTCTAATATGGTCTTGGTATCTGGCATGGTGTCATCACTTCAACCTTTTGAATTCAGCAGTAAACTAACATGATATGACAACCAGTTACATATCATATTTATTATACTTTTGTTTGTTGTTGTTGCACTACATGCTAGTTCCATTAGATATGGTTATCAGCTACGAAATTATGTTGATCCGCGTACAGTGCATTAAATAATCTTATGTTGTTCATTTACAAAGTTAGACATTGGTCATTTTACGAAGTTAGTTAATGCATAATCCAATGCTTTTGAGTTTGCTACTTCCTTGTTACCCTTATCATACTGAATTCATTATCGACTTGTTTCTTTTATGCTGCATTTAGCTGACATTATTCATCTTTTACATAATTGAATAGGGAGGCAGCTATATACATGCAAGAGGTTTTTCAGTTTATCATGTATTTAGACAAACCACGGTAACCATTCTCTAATTTTCTCTCTTATTGTGCTTGCTGAAGTGTTTGAATGTTTCATTTCAAGCTTATTTCTTTTAATGCTGTTGCAGGAGCATGCTACAATGGCTTTGCAACATTTTCTTGGTATTGGGACTGAAACAGCATTGTACTTTCTTTTGGTATGCTTCTCAATTTATGAATGCTGGTTTTTTTTCATGTTTTCATAAGAAAATGAGTCAACTTCAGGACATTTATGTTGTATATTTTTTGTTCCTTTCTTTTTGTAGCATTGGATTTGCAGCTATCAAACACTATTTACCAAAGTTTGCAGGTGACAGTTGCTTCTTTTAACTTTACGAGTTTATGCAACTGATTTGGATTATGAACTCTTTAGTTGTTGGTGCAGTAAGTGTGGGCGGTTATTGGCAATGGACCGAGAATCATCAGTATTGCTACCTCCAGTTCATCGGCCTTATCGGCATTTTTCTCCTTTGAAAGTTTCGACAACCCCTCCTATTTCCTCTACCAAGGACCAGACACCAGGAGCTTATCACATTGGTTGCTTCTCAGAGGACATGTCGTTTCCCAAAGGATTGACAGGAAAGGTTAAGCAAGAGTGAAATTTTTCGGGTAAGATTTCCAGTTCACTGAAGAATAGCAGAAATATGTATTTCACTTAGATGTAGGGGCTAATATCAATTTGGATTTGAAGATCCGTGGCACTGACCCAAAAAAGAAAAGAAAAGAATGTTGCTGTAGTTTGCGTCATAATTATAATTCAATGCACTTTGACAACTTTTAGATACGAGTGTGAATGTGTGATTACAGAATCATTGTATAGATTTAACCGTAGAATGATTCGTATTAAATGCTATTTGACCGTGTGATTTACGAGTCCTTGTATTGTATAGGTTTACCCGTAGAATGATATGTACTCCGTTCATTTTGAAGACATATTTTAAAAACCGACATTGCACAAAGATTGGTTTGCTTAACTGTTAGCTACTTACATATTTTGATATGATCTTTAATAATATTTGATTGATTGATATCTTAGTATATAACCAGAAAATCTTGTACTGCTTGTATGTGTAGGCTTAATGCATAAACTCACCCGTATGTTTTATAAAATTTTGTAGCATTCTTAATTTTTACTTTGATTATAAATGAGCATTAAAGAGTTTAAATTGCCAAACTACACGAAAATGTCAATTTGAAATGGTTTGATTGGTTTACAGTTTGATAAATCGCTTTAAAAACAATTTGATTTGATTTTTATATAATTAAATCATTTAAAACTGAACCAGAAATAATAAATTCTAAACCTTGATGAGACACAAAGTTTAGAGTATGGTATTTTTTTTCGGATGTTATCTTGTATATCATGTATGAATTCATTAAAATGTTGAATTATAATCAACATGATTTTTTTTTTTTTCGTTTTACATATATTTCAAAATCTTCACAATTATTTTGATATTCTACGATGTTCATTGCGTTAATTTTAATTATTATGTTTTACATCTAATTTGAAGCTTTAGAGATACACTTTGTGAATATGATAGTTTGTTTTCAAAGTCATTTCTTATGTTTTCAATATTATAATATTGAAAGACATTTATTTATTTTACAAATAGATTCTTATAAGTAAGGTCACACTTGGGTGACCATAAATGTTACTTGCATGTGATATTTTTGTTTTTATTGCATAAATTGATATTTTTTTATTATGCTTCTTTGCTATAAAACATTAAGCGTTTTTTTCCTAGTTGTTTTTTTTTTTTTTTTTTTTTGTTATGTTATATATTATATATTATACATGAATTCATTGCACAATTCATTAAATCATTTTAATGCATCAAGCTGCACCAAACTGCTTTATTGCGACCTGATTTGATTTGGTTTCATTGATTAAACGGTTTGGTTTGAGTTAAAAACTATGTAAATCGTAATTTCTGGTTCTATTTGGAATTTTTTCAAACTTTGCCAAACCGAAACGTTTTCATTTTTAATATTGACTATTGAACACCTCAATTTATAAAGTTTCTCAATTTAAATATTTGAATTTAACTCATTCAACACCATAAACACTTATTGGTTCAATACCTCAAACACTTATTGAATAGTTGAAAATAAAAAATTATTATTTAAAAATTATGCTATTTATGTATCAAATTTATTTGCATATAAAAGCTAAAAATTTTAAAAATTATTGTTACTAGTAGAACTGTGTAAATTCATTGATCAAATTGGACCAAAAACTGGCCAATTTTGGTTCGGTTCAGTCAGTTATTCAAGCGAGGTTTGAATTTTTTTTTTTTTTTTTTTTGAATCGAATTTATTATCCAATTTGGATTGATTTCATAGAAATTCATCGATTAGCTTAAAACTGAACCGAAATGGCAAAAATGACCAAATCAATTGTCGATTCAATTCAGATGCGAATTTCGTATTTCAATTTAGTCTATTGCTCAAAAACTTTGGTTTGCAATTTTTGTTTTTGGTTTGATTCAGTTCGAAGTGAACTGGCGGATTGGTCACCCCTAATTGCTAGTGTCTGCTGTGTGAAATTATTATAAAAAAAATACTCATTCCGTTTTACTTTAATAGCGACAAATAAGCATTTATTTCAATTTAAGTGCTTATTTAGAATTTTGAAAATATATTAATTATGTTTTTTAACTTTACTCTTATTTATTATGTGTAATTTATTTTTATCTTTATATTTAAGAAAGACAATTTAAACATCGTATCATATATTATTAAAAAATAATAAATTTTAATCATTTTCTGAAAAGAGAAAATGTTGATGAACGAAGGGAGTAAAATTTATGGTATTACAAGATCAATTTTGAAATTTAGAGACTATTTTGTTTTTTTACCAGAGTGTAGGAGTTAAATTTATGTATTTAGCATGTATGTATATGGTCATGATTTTATGCATAGAGCATATGCATTGCATAAAACCTGGCTAGAAACTGTTATAGGGCTTCAGACTGCAGCAGAGGCATAGACCAAAGCATATACTGCCACCGTGCCACGTAGTCTCTTCTTTCTGATGATCTATATTTTTTATATTTTTGAGAATTAGATTTATCCAGAAGATTCCATCTGTAGGTTAGATAAATTAAAATATAATTTTGAAAAGAATTATTCTTTTTTTTCTCAATAAACGGTTAAATATTTTATTTTAATAAAAAAATATTTTTCATTAATTTGATCTATAAATAAACTCAGAAATCGAGTAATTTCATCTTAATTAGATATTCAAATTATTCGACTTTACCCTCAAAATATATGAATTATTATCTCGATATTATTATAAATGTATAAAACTATAACATTAAGCCTAAGCTATTCCCAAATTCTTCCTTAAACCATTTTTTGAAATAAAAAAAAAAAAAAATTAACATGATAGTCTCAATCAGCAAACATCCCTCAATATCGCCAGCCTATTGCATTTGATTGGTGAGAAGCAGCAGCAGCATATTTCCATAGCCTAATGAGACCAAACCCTTGAAAAGCAACCCACATGGCCAAGCATCAATCAGCCATAACCAGTCCTGTTATATGTTCCGTATATTTAATAATATATGGTTGCAATAACGATAATGACATAAATTTCTTTGATCGCCACTTCAATCTTTATCTTCCCAACCTTTGCTGGATGTGGATCCTCTTACCGGAATCAATTTGCCTACTCAGGAGGGGGCCATCAATAAACATATGTGTGATCATGACCTCCATTTTTGCCGGTAAACCATAAAACCAGAGTTTCATTAAGTAACACTCTCAGTTTCCTCGGAATTTCCTTCCATTTCGATCATACGTCACTTTCTATCCTAATTTTCTGTCGATTTGATTTTACTTGCTTTACCAAATAAAGGAGGAGAAAGTAAGAAGAAAGAACCTTTCTTGGATTATCATTCAGCGTATTCATAACTCCGTGTACACATGCTTTTAAAAATATTTCCAACCCAACCCACCTAAAATAAACAACACCGCTTAGGCTATGTTCGACAATAACTTTTTTTTAAAAAATAGCTTTTAGAAATTAAAATAGCATTTTGAAATGTTTGACTTTTATGACAAGTTATTCAAACAACTATTTGCTACTAAAACAGCTAATGCCCTTAATCTTACTTACATTCCAATCATAAAACACCTTAGGAAATGGCCATAATCAGGTTAGATGGGTTTCATTTATTCACAATGGCAAAAGACAGCTAAAATTTGGTAAACAAAGACGCAAAGATGCTTCCATACATTTATCTGATAATAATCATTCCCATGGAAAAGTCATCCATAATTATTGATGGAAACATTTTAACATTCGCAATTTCGTCGCAGATGAGCATAAATGAAACTAAAGAGTATAGTACATCTAAGTTTTGGCTAAAAATGAACATATTTTAATGAAATTCATGGATATAATCAAGAAATAATTGACAAATAGTCTGCATTCATCATTCTTCTCTATCTACATTACCAATAGCATTTAAAATCTCACCTCTAAAAATTCAAAGCCTGCATGAGACCTCTTAAACATTTGGAATGCACAATACATCATAATAGCATTGACAGTACGACACTATATATTGACAATGAATTCTAACACAGAAACAACACAGCATAATATCTACAGCTAGAAAAAAGAATTTTTGTTGAAGAAAGGCAACAGCAAACCTCTTTTAACGACCATCTGCAGAAGTAAAAGACTCTGCAAAGCCAGTTGGCCTTGCCGGTATGCTACTCTTGCTGTCTTCTAGGTCCACATAACTGAAGTCTTTTCCTTCTGCTTCCTGCCAGCCCTTCACCATCTGATTAAGTGGGAGGCTATAATCAATACCACAATACTCTTCTGTGTCATCATCCAAAGGTTTCCATTTTTCGACAAGTGGGGCTAATACATTCACAGCATGGCTCATATCTGGCCTTTGACTTGGTTCTCTAGCTGTGCAATGCCCAGCAAGTTCAACTATAGTGGAGATACTCTGAAATTTTTCATCTTTCACATCAAGGGCAGGGTCAATGGCAGCCCTCAGTTTCTGCTCATCAGATTTAATACGCCAAAACCATGCAGCCAAGTACTGGCTCTCCTCTGGCCGGTCCTCATCGAGTGCCATCAACCCAGTCAACAGCTCCATTAACACAACTCCAAAACTAAAGACATCGGCCTTGGTTGTGATTTTTCCAGTCACTACAACAATTAGCATCAGGATGTGAGTGTCACTAGGATAGTGGCATTGGTGTAGCTCAAGCAGAGTACAGGAAAATAAAATTTATTCTAACAATCTATTCTGAAAATAAATTCTTTGACATTTGTAACTTGTTCCAGAGTTTTCATTTCCTATTGAAGTAATATTAAGGGTTTTAATTTTTTAGTCAAGATTATATACCTTAACTTGGGCATGAAATTTTCACAGCAATCAAACATTTACCTACATTTTTCAATTTTCTTTTTAAATTAATCTGAACCGCCAAAAGTTTCATATGAGCAAAATTAACTTAATTTTGAATTTTAAAACATTTTAATTTCAACTAACACTCATAAAAATCACAAGATATATTGGGGAAAAGGGGGGGAACAAAACCCCCTTTTTTTTTTTTGGAAAATTATATGTCACTTCAGCAATTACATAGTAACTGCAGCAAACCCAGAGAATATAGAATAGAATGCCTACCAGCATATTCTGGAGCCAAGTATCCAAAAGTTCCAGCAAGCCTAGTTACCACAGATTTCTCCCCATCAGGAGCAAGTTTTACCAATCCAAAATCTGAAACTTTTGCCCTGAAATCATCACCAAGCAAGATATTTGATGATTTGAGATCTCTGTGTATGAAGCTTCTGTGAGCTAAATTATGAAGATACTCCATTCCTCTAGCAACATCCAATGCAATATTTAACCTCCTCTTCCAAGAAAGAGGTTCCAATTTCAGGCTTTTCCAGTGGAAAAGATGCTTACTTAGAGCTCCCTGAGGCATATACTCATATACTAGAATTCTCTCATTTCCTTCAATTGAATAACCCAAAAGTGATACTAAATGACGATGTCGAACCTTTGAAAGAACAGCAATCTCAGATTGAAATTCATCCAAGGCTTTGGTGCTTATAATACCAGCCTCCATTCTTTTTACTGCTATTTTTGTTCCATCATCCAATTCTCCTTTATAAACCACTCCAAACCCACCACGGCCAAGCTCATTCTCCGGGGCAAAATTCTTTGTAACATTTCGAAGAACTTGAACTGATATAACCAGATTTCCTGCTTCAATGACATGAGAATCACCAAAACCACTACTATTTCTGCTTGCAGAACCACTCCCTGTTATGGTAGAAGTACTTCCATTGGTGTGATTAGCAACAGCAATCTTAACCACGTTATCTGAATCAGATGGATCTCTTGGGTGGATAACTAAAGAAGTTGTAGCCTGGTAAGTGTCTTTTCTCTTCTTACAATAGTAAATAGATAAAGGAATAATCAAAATAGCAACAGCCGCAACACTTGCAACAGGAGCTACAATTGCAACAAAAGTGGACCTCTTAGTACCTTTCTCATTTCTTGATTCCATAGAAGACTCACGGGGTCTGGGACCTGTGCCTTTGGTATTTGGAGATTGGGTTTTCGGTGAATCTGAACTTCCAGAAGATGGATTGTTATCATTAGGTGGTGGGATGTCTGGTTTGGACTTATCACCATTGAGTAGAGGATTCCCAGTAATAACAACATTCACAGTATTAGAGAAATTTGGAAATGGAGGGTAAAGGTTGTTATAGCTAAGATCTAAAGTTTTCAAGGAAGTCAAGTTAGTCCAGTTTGTTGGAACTTGACCACTAAGATTGTTACCCCCAAGTTTGATTTGATGAAGAGAAGCTAGATTTGCAACTGAAGGACTCAAGGTACCACTAAGATTAAAATTAGGCAAAGCAATTGAATAGACCATACTAGAATCACAAGTAATTCCAACCCATGATGAACATGGATCATTACCAGTCCATGAAGAAACAAGTCGTTGAGGATAATTCAAACCATCAAGGAAATCTATAAGTGCCATAACTTCTGGGGCACAAGGAACCCCTGCAGTGGATTGACAAAAAGGATTTGGAGTACAAGACACCTTAGCTGCTTTAAACTTTGGCATTGGGCCCATCAATTGATTATTATTCAAATCTAAATGCTCCAAAGGCAAATTTATCAAGCTATAAGGAATTAATCCAACAAGCTTATTGCCATTAAGATTAAGATCCTTCAAAAGAGTCAAACTACCAATGCTTTCTGGAATTTTGCCTGTGAATTGATTCCCATGAAGCCACAGAACACTTACTGATTCCATTGTTGCCACCAAATCAATTGTACCACTCAAGCCACCGCCTTTTTGATCATTTAGCCACAGATTCTGCAGAGACATACCACCTCTAAAGCTAAGAGGGATTTCACCAGATAAATTATTGCCTGAAAGTCTCAGGTTTTGCAAAGAAAACAAATTCCCTAAAAAATCAGGCAATGGTCCAGCCAGATTACAGTACATACAAGAAAGAGTTGTTAATTGTGAAGAATTCTGCAACGTATCAGGAAATGTCCACCCTGTAGTGGCATTAAAAGGGTTATTATCCAATGCCAAGACTTGCAAATTCACTAGACCATCAAAAAAATCAGATGGGATAGAATCAAACTGATTATAATCTAAATAAGCATACTTTAGATTTGATAACCCATTAAACGATGGTAAAGGCCCTGTAAATTGATTCCTTTGAAGGCCTAAATTTTCAAGCATGATAAGCTGGTTCAGGTTTTGAGGCAAAGGACCCTTCAAGCTCATATTTTGAACTTGAATCTGAGAAACCCTTGAACCAGAACAGTAAACATGTTTCCAAGATTGACCACATGGATCATCGCCATTTGCAGGCCACTCCAAGAGCGCTGGATTCTCTAACCCATCTCTAAACGCTTTGAGAATAGCTAAGTCATTGGGATCTGTGTCACTAGAAACCAAAGAAACATAACAGAGCAGTTGTAGTGCGAAAAATACAAGTCTTATGTAGTTGTTTCTCATAGCAGCAGATCTGCAGAGTTGCATTTTGCTTCATCAAGAACCATTTTAGCACCAACTGCTGCTTCTTGAACTACCCATCTCAAATCTCACATGGAAATGCCCAAAAACAAATTAAAAGACTCAAAATTTAAGACTGCATGGAATTTGCGGCTGACTATAGAGTTAGTGTGGTGAAGAAAAGGATAAAAACAAAATTAAGCTTCAAAACCAAAGACAGACCACAAAAGCTGGATTTTTTGAAGAATGGAAAGAAATATAAAAAATGAATTGAGCGAGAAGAAAGAAAATGTGGGAAATTGGTAACTGATAAAATTCTAAAGAGAAAGAAATGGTAAATTGTTGGTACGGTATGTTGTTCTGGAAAGTAGCTCGCCACACATGGCACTGGCAGAGCTCTACATTTTTATCTGTCTCAACAACATCATCCATTTCACGAAGGGTATTTTTGTCTTTCGAGCATTTGACAAATGGTGATTCGTAATTAGATTTGTTAGGTATTGACGGAGAAAAAATTATTTTAAGGCGAAATAGTGTCTTTAATATATAAACTAATAATGAATAATCTCCTTCTGTTTTTTTTTTTTTTTTTTTTTTTTTTGAAAAAAAAAAATCTCCTTCTGTTATGTAGTAATTATTTTATTTTTCTATTTTAGCATTTTGTTTATATATATATATATATATATATACATTCAATAAGTATATTTTCACTGGTTTTTATCTTAAAACTATGTTATTCTCTTTCATACATTTTAAGAATTCTTGTACTCTATTGTGGCTACTTATGGACGTAGCATATTTTTCGGTGTATGACAAAAATAATGTGTTTAGTAAATTTATTTATCAAAATAATGTAATTTTTGTTAAGTAATTTTTGAAAATTCAAGGAATATGAAGCTGTATATAACACAAGCGGATTCAGTATAACCAAAAACCGATTTATATTAAATCAGTATTAAACTATTGTAACTGAATCCGTTTATACCGTAAGTGGATTATGTATACCTAACATACATACATTGTTATATACATGTTTTTATGTATAAAAAAATATTAAAATATTGCAACCAAATGTTCCTGTACTTTAAATAGATTCACTGTACATGAAGAGGTGTATTGGTTCAAATTAAACCGAACCAAAAAAAATACAAATTGAAATGTTTTGATGACAGATTGAATCAAACCAAAATTAGCATTTAAATCGAACCAATTCAAATCGAACTAACCAGTTCGGTCAGTTTCGTAAGTTCGCTTTTAAGTCCGGCCGATAAATTTCTATGATATTGACACAAGCCAAATAATAAATTTGGTTTAAATCCAAAATCGATAAATCAAACCTCCTTCGAATAGCTGACCGAATTGAACCGAAATAGATCAGTTCGATTTTCAATTCGGTTCATTGGTAATTTTACACACCTCTAACCGAATCTGCTTAAAGTATAAGTGATTTCAATTATAGTGATTTAATAATTTTCTATGCAAATCGTTTTTTTATCATGCTGATTCCGCTTCAAAGTATATATATTTATATGTTGCTTGAAACTTTTTTTGGGAATTCCTCAACAAAAACTGCATTACTCTGGTAATTATTTTTATCTTTGCTGTCAAACTTTTATATTTTTCGTCTTTTTTCTTTTAAATATTATTTTATTATTTTTTTTTTTTGTTCTTCTTATAGTTTGAGAAAAAAATGAAAAATTATTAAAATATCTTAAAATCCAGAAATTTTTTTTATCGTAATTAATGGGAAGATTAATTAAAAATATTCATGAAAAAAAGTTAAGACTATTTAATTTAATTTAATAATTTTTTTTGTCAATATAATATTAAGATTCGATTATAATAATTTTTGTTGTAACAATATCGCCATCCAACTATTTAATTTAATTTAAAAAAATATTTTTTATTAATTTCAATATTAAAAATAAATTTAATATCCCATTCATTATTTATTTATGTTATTAGTTAGACTTTGAATATGATTAATGGTAAAGAGATTTTCTTTCTATTTGTAAAATTTTAACTAATAATTTTTTTTATTTTTCTGAAGTTTTTATCTATTTTCTCTTTTTATCTTTTTAAATCACGAGACCGTTACCGTAAAGGAGCCGTATACGTTAGAAACAAGACATTTTATGGAAGAACACAATCCCACAGAATTTTTGTGAAATTTATCTATAAATCCAAATATTTGTATTTTAGTATGAAAGAGATGAAGAATGAATTTTACTAATTTAATTTTATGGGTTTCAATATAATTAAATTGAATTCTACCTATAAATGTAGATTTCTAAATGAATTCATGAATTTAAACAACCTAAATTTTATGGCAAAACGATTTAAACTTCTAAAATTATTATATCAAAAGACAAAAAGTAAATGAATTTTTAAATTTGAATTTATTCAAAATATAAAAAATTTATTTATAAATAAATTATATCTTTGAATTTATTTATATCAAGTGAAATGGTCTGTAAAATGACTTAAGAGATGAATTTAGGAAAAGAAAGAGAGATGACGTATCTTTTCTGTATGCATTTTTTTATTTTTCGGTTTTATCATATTATATTTTAATTAGATTTAAAATAACTTATATATATACTTGCTACAAAAGTATTTTGGTTTTCGAATGTGCTTGAGACAAAATTTTCTTTCCAATGATTTTAAGAAAAATATTTCTCGACATTAACTCAGTCGTTGTCGAAAATAGAGAGATATTGATTTGACAAGTCAGTCAAATCTACTTTTAAATAAAAAAAATAAAAATATTAACCTTTGATTTAACTTTACCTTATTTATATGATTATCTACTTATTTTAAAACTATTTTTACCAAATAAAAAGACTATATTATACTAACTAATAATTTTCAAAAATGTCAGTACTATATCTTTTTAATAAAGTTTTAGGCTTTCTATTTCATTAACATCACCCCTTTTAGTAATTTTGGTATATCTATGTGTGTTTTTTTTTAATCCACCGGTATTCGGATCCATTATCAGAATTTATCTAATCCGTTCGAGGCTTAGTTATAGCTTAAGCTATTCGCTTATCCCTGTATATGCGTTTAGTAGGATAATATCAAGTGATTTTTAAGTACCTTAACTAAACACTTAGATCATGTTGAATAACATTAGCTATCATCATAGGGATTAATTATTATAATGGTCATAGACTATTTTACTAACTATTAACTATGAGATATAAGTTACTAGTGGTTAGCCATTTATGCAACGAGGGTTATAATGATTTAAAACATAAGTATTTGATAAAAATAAATATTTAACTAGTTTTTAAATGTAAACTAATTTAAAATAACTTTAGTTAATTGTTGAATGATAGGAAGCAACATTTTTGTGAAACACTCTCTCAACCTGTAAATGTTACTAAATATTATGTTATCAAACAATAAAATGAAAAGAGATAGTATTTTGAATCTAGCAAAAACATCAAACTCAATTTTGGTTTGGCACTTTTTTCCTTTAAGTAAAATCAAAACTAGATCAATGATTTTCGATTTCAAATTATAATCAAATCATATACTTACATTTTTATTTTTTATTTTATGAAATCAAAATCGATAATTTTAGATATAAATTTATTTTATAAAATTATATATTGGCATTTATTTCAAAAACTAAAATTTAATATATGCAATATTATTTGTTTAGAATAAAGAATTTTTTTTTAATTTTTAATTTTTAAATATTTATTAGAGTCGAATGATGATTTTAAAAAGAAGGAAATAGTTTTTATGTGCAATTTTGCCTTAATTGCAATTGAATGTGTGATACTATAAAATATCAAATTGAGGTAAAATTGACAAAAACATCAAAATGGACTAAAATTGAAAAAATCTATAAAGTTCGGAGTATTTTGATATATTAGGTCAATAATATTCATGAAATTAGTAATTACATTTTATAATGAAGAAGATTTAAAATCGATTGACAAATTACACCTAATTGTCAATTAGATGTGGTCATAGTTGTTCCTCTCATTTATATGGAAAGTAGTCTCAATCACAAGAATTTTCGTCAATTTGTTGAGTCAAGAAAAGAGCTACTCTTATTATATAGTCTGTAGTGTTATTTCAATCTACTTGAAGTAACTATAGAATTGATGAAACCTGCCATTTATTTTTCTATCTCTATTTATTACTTATTTTATTTATTTCATTTTTATTTGATACCTAATATCAATATAGTTTCTTATTTTGAGGCAAAATATCTCGAAAAAAAAAACATGGTTAGGAAAATTACAGTAGCAAAAATCATTGGAATCATTATTTTATACTCTGAAATAATCCGTTGTGGTATTAGAGTAAAGGGGAAAAGAATAACTAAAAGAAAATAAATTCATTAGTTATTTATCAAAATTTTGCTTATTCAATTATTAGAATTATGACGAGGAATTTTATTTATTCGATGACCATAATTATACACGGATTAAGCTTTTCAATAAATGAAAAAAAATACCTAATTGCCTAGAATATCGACTTTTTATACATTCTACAATCTAGATAAAATAAATTAATTAAAAAGAAAAAAAAAAGAAGATTATTCTTGTTTTCTCAAAAGAAAAGAAGGCAAATTAAAAAATTGAAAAAAGTTGTATGATAACGGATAAAGAGGAATACAAAGATAAGATGTGTCCTGAAAAACAAAAGAAAAGAATAGAAATAAAGATTTGAATGGCAGTACTGTAAATAAATTATTTTAAGGGAATGTGATTCTGTGACTGTGGGCGCGTGCAATCCGAAAATTACGGAGACAGTGAACCCGAGTGGATGACGATGATTCCGCATTACGCTTACACAGCCACGTCCCCCACGCTTTTGACATCGCGCATTCGTAAAAATGACTTATGGAAAACTATTTTAAGAAAAAATAAATTTTCATTTTTAAAAGCAGAAAATAATTTTCAGACATCCATCAACTTATTATAAGTTTATAAAAGTCTATTTTTTAATTTATTAATCATTAATAGTACCATCAATTATCATCACCGGCTATCATCAACTTTCACCGGTTACCGGTGACCTTTATAATTTACTTTTTTTTTGCATTTTTTCTAATGTTTAACAATAAAACTTTTAAAATATGTATTGTAAATATTTTCAATGTGTTATAGATTTTAATATTTTTAACTAATTTTTTATATTGCAACTAAATAATAAAAAATAAATTATTTGAAAAATATTTTTCAAGAGTAAGTAATTTTTTTAAAACAAACGGAGCTACCTTTTATTTATTTATTTTTTTTACAAACAAAGGTATTTTACAATAAAATAAAGAATTTGAGACTAAAGGCAAATGTGCGTACTCTCAATAAAAAGTAAGTATACTCTTTCAAAAAAAAAAATGTTAATATCAGCAACACCGTGATTTGAGATAGATTCAAATGTGAAAACACATAATTAATTATATTAAAATTGAGATAGATTCAATTAAATGTTGGAAACTAATTTGACTATTATAAGGAAATTTAAGAGGGTTGATCGTATACTTTTTGTCCATAAGCTAGGAAATTAAGAGAGTAATTAAAAAATGAAGTATGTATTAGTTAATTAAACACATGGAAAGAAGAAGGAAAATGACTTGTGATTAGAAAAGTTGAATCAAATTGTTTTGCTTAATCTTGGAAAAAAGTAAAAAAAAAAGTATGGTTGATAAGGACATTAGAGCACTCACTTCAAAAGCAATTTATATTTAATTGAACAAGTGAAAATGAGGAAATGTCTTTTAATTTTTCTTTGTCGGCGGATTATTTGGATCTATGAAATTGAATTAATTGCATGGTGCACTAAATTCCATGCTTCTTTTCAGGTTGAAATTGAAGGTTATCATAACTATATATATGGTCCCCCTAACACCAAATCAAGAGAAGAAGTCAGCCGTCGGTTAGGTTCAAAACTGAACCAAACCGAACAGACATGATAAAGGTAAAATGAATTTTCCAAAATTAAAATTCAACTAAACCCAAGTTAATATCAAAGTTGAATGGACTCAAAACTGAACTAATCTGATTCAGTCGTTTTAATTGATTTTTGTTGAAACAGTTTGATTTTAAGCCTAACTGATTGGTTTTTATAAAATTGAGTTGATTTAAACCATCTAAATACATAATCCATTTTGATTTAAACCATTCAAATAAACAATCAATTTTCTTATAAGCACATTGACTCAACCAAATTGAATCAGTACAGTTCGAATTGCCAATTTGATTCGGTCGGTTCTTTTGCTCCCCTTAATCAAAACCGGTCTGTTACACATGAGATGAAATTAAGGTAAGTATATATTTTAGTAACTCACATTTGTAAACTTACATGCATTTGTAGCTACTTCTGTTATCCTTCAGCCATATACCGACTTGAAATAAGTATTCTCTACATCTAAATATAGGCACATAACTAATCAATTTATTATAATATATAAGTCATTTAAGGTTTTTACACTAGATTAAGGAAACAATTAATTATCCTAAATTATAATAAAATCAATGGTAATTTTACTAAATTACTATTTAACACGAAACCAAGAATAATTTGTGAAGGTAATTATTGTACTATAATGCAAATAAGGGTAATATCAAAACATGACAACATATTTTGGGAGTATAATTTTAAACGGAGGAAGTAAGTGATATTGGGATTGACATCATAAAATACTCAAATTTACTGTGTTTGGTAATTAAAATTTGATTTGAGTTTAATTAAATTTTAATTTTTATATTTAAAAGTGAATTAATAAGTACTTGAAACTGTCAAATTTACTTGCTTAGTATTTTTTTTTTTTTTTTTTTTTTTTAGTATTGGGGAAAAGAGGATTTGAACCTGAATCTATTATTAGGCTATATATATATTTACCACTAGGGTATCTCTTGGTGTATTTACTTAATATTAAACTTTAGAATTTATTGCGAATGTGAAATTAATATTTAAAAATAAATTCAAAATTTGAAGCTTAAATTAGTAAATTATAATTTAATATGATTTATATTATATTATGTTATATATCTATTATATTATGTAAAGTTTTAAATACTTGATTTGATATAATAATATTTGAATTCCACTTGTTTGATTTAATGAAAATCAAAGTGATGAATTTGAATATTAACAAGTGCAGCTCAACAATTCATCAAGTGGTTTAATTTATAAATACTCCTATTTAGGGATGACTATAGTTCGATTTTAAACTGAAATCGAACCGACACTAAATTAACTGTTTTGGTTCTAAAATTATAATCGAAACTATGAATTTAATGTTTGGTTTCAATTCTTCAAAATTTGAAACCGAAACCAGCAGTTCCGATTTGAAATCGTAAAAAATATGTTTTTAAAAAAACTTCCAATTTATTTTTTTATTTCATTATAATTTTTTAAGGTAATTTTAAAGAATTTTTATTAAATATATTTAGTTTTTTCAATAATAAAATTTATTGTTATTATTATTATTATTTATTCAAGGTACAAATCTTTAAAAAATATTTTAAAAATTTTAAAATATATTATTTAATTTTGGTTCAAAATCAGAAAAAAAATCAAAATCGGCGGTTTTAAAATTGTCTTAGAGACTGTTTAAAAGCCATTCAATTTTGATTTTAGCTTTTTTATAACCATAAATGACAGTTCTGAAAACGTGGTCATGCCTACTCCTATTTATATAGAATAATTTAGAAAAGACTGTGTGTCCTTGTACTCCTCAATTATTACAGAAATTTTAATTATTTAATTTAAAATCAATTAAACCCTAATCATCACAATAGAATAAGTTGTGAATAAATTATGTAATATTCTCTATAATTTAGGACTATATATATATGGTAATTTTATTTTTATTCTGAAATAAGAAAATATAATTTAATTTATATCAGTTAATTTATGTTCATGAAGCATTCAAATTTAGTTTTAAATTCTCAATCTCACAAGTACCACATTATAAAATATAATGTAATATAACTAACTATATTTTATTAAAAATAAATTTAATTATATTATATTTAAATTTATGAAATAGATTTATGAACTTATATGTTAATGTGATTTTATGTGACTTGCGCTCATAAATATTTTTTATCTTTGCCAATTTGTGGTACTTAGAAATTATTTATCACGTTATAATGTGAACATACAAATAAAACTCATTTTCATCTTGTATTAAAATCTGATTAATGAGAAAATTGTAGTTAGACTTAATACATTTGGCAAAACTTACACTTGATAAATAAAATTCTAAAACTAACAATAAAAAAAAATTTTATTTGGCGTGAGGAAAAATAAAATCAAAATGGAGCTAGATAATTACCTACATGAATATTCAATCAAAAGAATTTATTTATTATTGAGTTTCCTATCTATGTGTAATCTAGTTCTCATTTTCTATAAACATTTAGGCTCGTTCAGTTTAGCGAGCTGAAAGCGATTGCTGATAGCTGATGGCTAATAACGGTTATCTGATTACTATTCATGCTTGGTAAAATGTTGGTAGCAGTAAAATGTTGGTAACCTGTTGAAATATAAAATGACTATTAAAACTTAATTATTTTTATTTATTATGATATATATATATATATAAAGTGAATAAATTATTTTAATGTATTATATTAATAAAATAATAATTATAATTTTAAAATAATATTTTAAATAAATTATTTTTAAATAACTATAAATAAAATGATCATAAAAATATCAATTTTAAAAAAATATTAGCAATTATTTGTATGAGGTTAATAAAATCTAAAATAATATAAAAACGAATCAACTACTAGCTGATAAAAAAAGTTCCAAAGGGTAGCTAATGGAAACAACTGCCCTGGTCAGCAGCGGCGTTTGAAATAGTGTTTAATGTTTTGATAGCGTTAAAATACTATTTTAATTAATTATAATGTTCTATAATACAATATATAGCCTAACGTTTAGAGTTTGGATAGTGTCTTATGAAATGTTATCTTCATTAACGTTTAGTGTTTTATAATTTATTTATGACACATTGACACTCTTATCTATCACTTGTCTTTACTTTGTTTCTTGCTTTCATATTATTTTTTTATCATTTTATATTAAACAGCTAATCAAACAGTAATTTGTACAAAGCACTTTTATTCTAAATCGTTATATAATCGTTAACTACTAACAGTTAATATTTAACATCTAATCACTAGTAAAATGTTGACAGCTATTAAAACAGTTAAAAATTACTAGAACAGTTAAATTTGCTGAACAAATCTAACAGCTGATTGAGACTCATATTAGTTATCAGCTGGAGATTAAAAAAGCTATCAAACCCCTACAACGTAGTTGTTGGATGTGAAACAACTATTAGCTGCATGGAACAATTAAATCAAATGCCCCTTTAAAATATGAGAAGTTTCAAATCCAAGTTCTTTTTACTATAAATAATTACTATTATGATTTATTTAACCGTCCAATAGATAAAAGGAAAAGCATTGAGATGAATTCAAAAAATATTGAATTAAAAGTAATTTAAATAAATTATATTCGATATGATAACATTTTCTAATGTGTTTCTTAAAAAGTTATTAAATTAACCAAATAAATAAAAATTTTAAAAGTTATTCCATCTCAAACAAAAATGAGAGGACAAAAAAGTATTTTGAGATCATACATGACATAAATTGGAAGTATTATACCAATCATTTAACATTTCTCTACCATATACCAACAAGGGTAGGGCATATGTATCTTCTACTATTAAATTTTTTAATTAATTGTTTTTTTTTATATTGCAAAAAATAAAAATAGAAAATAAAAATAATGTTGATTGATCATTCTAAAAGTTTTGGTGTGGAGTGGCGGTGCAAAGGTAGCTTTTGATTGAGACTTTAAAAGAATAGACAAAAATGGGTCCCATATTTTATGCTAAGCTTTTTGTTTTCAAGTGGCATTAGGTTCTTACATTATAGATTTATAGCGAGCTAAGTCCAAAGGGTCAAAAAGTGTGAGCCCCACCATCACTTTCCTTTTGCTTTTCCTCTAATTGGATATCTTATTATTACTATAAATTATTATTATTAAAATCCTCAAATTGGTGGGGTTTTGGTTTTGATATATAGTATAATTTATTTAGACCAATTATGATATAATTAAATTAACCTAAGTTTCAAGAAGTTGGATTCCCTTGCCTTCTCAGCAAAGCCCACTTCATGAAAATTGGATTTGTATTCTCGTCCCTATAAGAATTGAGATGATTTACCACATCAATCAATATCTTGTTGATAATTTTCATATCATTTTTCCAATAATATTATTATAAATGACATGAAATATGATATCTAAATTTTTGAAGATATTATAAATTGAATTATAAATAAATCAAGCCGCTCGTGAGTTATTCAAAATTGAAATTCAATTTTAAAATAATTTATTCTTTAAATTTAATGAGTTAAATTCAAATGTGTCTTTAACTAGCCGAGCTTAAGCTCAACAAAGTTCAGTTTAGCTCAACTTATTTACAGTTTTGATTATAACTAATCAACTCATATAAAATTATATTTTTCTTAAACTAGATTTTTAATATTATAATTTTCTTACAAATATGAATATTGATGGAGTATCAAAGTGATGACTTTTAGATTTGAAATTCATGACTAGAAAGATAATTTTGTGAACTAAAATTTACAAGGTCTCTAACGGAAAAAATGTGGGGGTGACCTTTAACCATTTTCTAGTTTAACTTGAAGGTTTGCTAAAATCATAAATGTAAAGTAATGAGCAAGCAAAACATATTCCTGAGAAAGAATAGAAACTATAGCTTTTTGTTGTGGAGAAGAAGGGGCACAAAACGACATTGATATCTGATAAAAGAATCAAGTATATATGGTCAAAAGAACTTAAAGTAAGAATAGTCAAGGTCAAACCTTCAACCTTTTTTTTTTCTCTTTACCATTTAATTTTCCACTAATCAGGCCAATTACATTCCTCTAATTCAGGGTGAATTTTCATTTTGGCCCAACTAACTTTCATTCCTCGATAGAAAATAACTCTCTAGATGCAATTATTTTTTTTTTAAATTTGATTTTTTTGAATATAGGATGAAGATAAATTATACAATAGTAATAAATCTTTCTTTCTAGTAAATCTCTTCAATCTGGTTTAAAGTATGAAGTTCAAAACTTCTAATAAAAATATTTTTTCATTTCTAATCATATACAAATGAACGTTTAAAGATTAAAATATTTCATTTTTTAATTTCAGACTGTCTGATTAGAAGAAACATAAAACAATATGTCAAAAGTTTTAACTTAAAATTGAAGTCTAATACAATAAATTATTGAGCATTTAAAATATTATACAATTTAAAAAATATTCAATACTTTATATAGTAAAGAATATATATATATATATATATATATATATATATATATATATATATATATATATATATTTTTTTGTGAATGAAAGTACAAAAACTATTGGAGTAGTAGTATGTATATACGTATAAGTAGAAGGTAGGACATTTGGAAATTAAAAAGGGAGAAGAGTCTTCTAGAATTGTAAATTGAGACCACTAAGCCCTCCCTAAGGTCCATTGCCATTATTGAAGGGATAAAGGATGGATGGGTATCCATCTCATCTAAATAACATATATAGTTGGAAAATGAATGTTCAATGCACTGCCCAATAGACATGGTGTGTGTATGTACAATCTGTCTAAGCTTCTTGCTAAAGAATAGCATGCACATGCTTCATCCAAATTCCAAAAACATAACTATATAGGTAAACATGTTGTTGTCTTAATCATGTACTAAATTACTTTGTTCCATTGAATATCCACCCCATACATTCAATATATGTACATTTAGATTATGAATATCTTTAATTGATGTGTAAACTAGTCTAAAAATATTCTAATTGGAATCAACTAAAAAAATTTTGAAATAAAGGTTTCATTTGTTTTTTGAAAAATAATTTGCATAGAAAACATTTTTTTCAAATTTTCTAATATTTAAGGTGTCTAGGAAAATTAGTCAGCATAAATATTTTCTAAATTAAGAGGAAAGGTATTTTTATTTTAAAAGAAAATGACTTTTCTCTTTTGAAACAAGAAAATATTTTTTGAATATTTATATATTTATTATAATTTTATAAATACACATTTATTAGTCCACCGTACTCATTATTATTGATTACCAGTTAATGGCCTTCAACATTAGTGGTTGGTACTACCTCCGTTCCATAATACTTGTCACATTTGAAAAAAATAGCTTGTTTCAGAATATTTGTCACATTTGTAGTTCCAAACAGTAATAAATCTCTTTTTTTCATGTTTACCCTTTGTATATGATCAATAAATATTACTTTAATTTAATGATATTTTAGAAAATTAATATTAAATTAAGAATAATATAATCAATTAATTCAATAATTTATTATAACTTGGGCAAATTTAATAGTTTTTTAAAGAGATGTGAAGTTCCAAATGTGACAACTATCATAAAATAGAGGTAATATCATTTATTAGCAACTACTATAATTTATCAATTTTATTTATTTTCTTCTCATATTTAATAATAAATTTTAAAATATGAAACTTGATAATTATAAATATTTTTATAATCTTTTAAAATTCAATTAATTTTCAATATTATAATCAAACAATAGAAAATATATTGTTTTTCAATCTAATAATAGTGGTACAATGTTTATTTTAAAACTAGAACCCGAAGTTCCAGAAAATTTGAAAGGAATGAGAAACATGGACAGTCCCATTATCGATCTGGGGACAAAATAATGGCATGTGATCAATAACTATAACTGCAAATTGGGAACACCAAGTTCAATGATTAACATAATTTTGCATGTGCTTTCAAATATTAAGACCCACCTGAGCTGTGCCTCTGCTCATAATTTCACCTTCAACACAAAATATCCAATCACACTACACACCAACACATGCACTCATTTCACTTTTTCCTCACTTATTAGTTTAAGATTTGGTTTTTTCCAATTTGTTACATGGATTGACTCTAAATGTATAATTTATCTAAAATTGACTTTTTAAATTGATTTTAGTAGAATTTTTTAATTAAACTCAATTTTTATTCTTTTTTTTAACTCGTTCATACGCATGAGAAACATATAATTATAATCTGATTTATAAATGGTTAATCGTTTTCTTTTATGACCTAATCAATGCACTTAATCTAATAAAAAAAAAAAGATTAGTTTTCTATAAATTGTACGTTGCGATCAAATTTAGATTGCAAATTGAGTATCATTCGTTTGAAAAATAAGTAAATTTTTTGTTTTAATTTTTAAAGAACCTTCAAGTGCCATAAAAGATTCTGTGATAAGAGTATATGATGCATGTTTGATTATACTACCATCAATTTATGTTTTTGCAGATGAAAATTTTATATTTAGTGATTTTTTTTTTATGAATCAAGGGAGGCTGTTTTATTGTAGCGTTGTATTCTTATCTCAAGAATTTTTCCTACTCTTCAATATTCTGTTTACTCTTATTTCTTGATTAACCTTAGCATCGGGTTCTTTTCACTTAACTCTCTTTGATTATATTGGGTGTATTGGGAACCATTGATTTGAGATTAGATTCCGGAACTTGTTAAGCTTTTCCTAATTTTAATAATAATAATAAAATATTATTTGGCTGTTAAAAAAATGTTTTAAATTTAAAATTTTTCTATTTAAGTTGACCCAAATTAGTAAATAATTTGAGCCAAGATTTTTGGGCCTAATTCATAGCTTCATAACCCTGACTTAGAATGCAGCCCAATTGGGTGAAGAAAAGGCCCAGGGCAAAACTTGTCTTCACGGACCCAATTAATTGGCGGTATGCACCGGTCGTAACATCCAAAACCCAACTTCTCCACCCGAAAATTAAAACCCATTTTCAGTCCTAAAAATCGAAAACTTTTTAGTTAGGGTTTCTATCTTCTAACGCAAAAAATAGTTTACACTCTGGTTTCTTCTTTCTGTAGTCTGATACTGAAAGTGAATTCGCCATGGTTTGTTGTTCTCTATTTTGCGATGCTTCAAGTTTTGGTTTATTTTTATTTTTATTTTTATCGTTTTTGATTAACTGATAATTGATATTTTGATGATAGCCGCAAGGGGATTACATAGAACTGCACAGGAAGAGGCATGGCTACCGCCTCGACCACTTCGAGCGCAAGCGCAAGAAGGAGGCGCGTGAAGTTCACAAGCGCTCTGAAAGAGCCCAGAAGGTCTGCTTCTTCTTTTCTCTGTCAATTTTTTTTTTTTTTTTAATGATGATTGGTTCATGCGGGAATAGGATTTTAATTTGGTTTCTATTGGTGATATCAGGCATTGGGTATTAAGGGTAAGATGATTGCCAAGAAAAACTATGCTGAGAAGGCCCTCATGAAGAAAACGTAAGCACTTTCTGTCTCTTGTAATTAATTGTGAACTATACATATAAAGCAAATGTTAGTATTTATTGTATTTGTTACTTTTCTGTGTGTGCTTATTTGGAAAGGATGATTACCTGATAATGGACTGATCTAAGTGGAAGATTAGGACTTGGGAGGGCTAGAAATAATTTTGAATTTCAACATTTTGGAAATAATTATTTGAATTTGATAGAAATATCTGACGAGCTAGAGTTCTTTAGAATTGATAATTGTTCTGGATTTTTCACCAAATTGAGTTGTGCACAGGGGATAATGTTGGTGAGTGTAAAATGTGAGAATAATTTTGTTGAAAACAATTTATGGAGAGTGAAAGTTGGTATGATGGTTGCAGTCAAACTTATTGGTGTTGTCTCAGGCTTAGAACTTCTAGCAAAGATTTTATCTTCTGGTGAGATGGATTATGGCTTGTGGTAGAAGTTTGTTACCAAAAGACGAAAAGAAGAAAAAAGATAGAAAAAGGAAAAAAAAAAAAAAAAGGTGAATTCCCTTGTAGCTAATCATGCAATGATCTGCTAGTCTTTTGTTATCACTTAAATCTACAGGCCAAAAAATTTTTTGTTATTTGTTGTATGCACAATTAAATAATTTTCTTCATCTCAGATCTGATGTAAAGGATCTTTCAAAGCATTTGTGAAAATTATGGTCAGATTTTTAAAAGTTAGGACCTAATTGCATACATGCGAATGTACCTTTCTCTGTTTAGTCTTTTTATATTTTCTTGCAAATTAATCTGTCCATATTTTGCTTGTGTTTCTATTTATTAGCTGGTTAATGTGCAGTAGTACTGCAATTGCATCAGGGTGTGCTACATTTATCAGTTATTGGTTAACATTTGTTGATGGTTTTGCTTGTGGATAATTTTTGTATCATGTCAACAGGTTGGCCATGCATGAGGAGTCAACATCTAGGCGCAAGGTGGATGATCAAGTTAATGAAGGAGCAGTTCCTGCCTATCTGATGGATCGTGAAAATACACAACGGGCGAAGGTTAATAGCTGATAGATATTGGTTAATGTGATTCTATATGTAGTTTATGTGCATGCGTGTGCAAAGAATTGTGATGTGAATGTACGATTCTGTACATATAACTTTATGCTATGTGCAGACGCTCAGCAACACTATAAAGCAAAAGAGGAAAGAGAAGGCTGGGAAGTGGGAGGTCCCTCTACCCAAGGTTAGATGGCGTTCACATTTTTTGTAGCATTTTTGTTGTTTACTTACTCGGTGATTCTTGTTCTTTCGTTTTCTCAATTATGATTCAGTTGCTTTACGCTTCTATTTATGCTTAATGTTATTTAACCAGAACTCTTCCTTCTTTAGGTGAGGCCTGTTGCAGAAGATGAAATGTTTAAAGTGATTAGATCTGGCAAACGAAAGAGTAAGCACTTCTCCAATTGTTTTCTTTTGTATATACATATTAGAAGTGCTATGAAGTACTTGATAAAAAAAAAAAACATATTGCCCCCTTGAGGCCTGTGTTTATGCGCTTTTGGTACAAAAGTGCGACCTTTCCTTGTGAGATTCAGTTTTCTGTTAATCTGATATCTTATAAAATTATTTGTGGCATAACTGCCTCTGTTTTGGGTTCTCATCATAAATCACTTTTCCTCATTTTTGCAGCCAAGCAGTGGAAGAGGATGGTCACTAAAGCTACATTTGTGGGACCAGGTTTTACAAGAAAACCTCCCAAGTATGAGCGTTTTATCCGTCCCTCAGGATTGCGTTTTACAAAAGCCCATGTAACTCACCCTGAACTCAAATGCACCTTCAATCTTGAAATCATTGGAGTGAAGAAAAATCCTAATGGTCCAATGTATACATCTCTTGGTGTTATAACAAAAGGAACCATCATTGAGGTAAATACTCGTTCCGTTGTTCGAATATTAATTGATGTACTAGTATATTTAGAATTCTGATTTGCTATTATGTGGACGGCACATTTTTCATTGTGAATTTCAGGTGAATGTCAGTGAATTAGGTCTTGTCACACCAGCTGGCAAAGTTGTATGGGGTAAGTTTGCGCACATCAACCCTTGTTGCATTAGTAAATACACTCTTTTCTGTTTCCCATTTTGGTATTATTGGCTTTCTTTTTGAGGGCAGGCGTTTGTTTCTTTTTTTTGGTTTGGTGCAGGGAAATATGCTCAAGTAACAAATAATCCAGAGAATGATGGTTGTATAAATGCTGTCCTTCTCGTCTAGGAGACCAGTGAAAAAAAAAAAAGCTCCTCCATCAACGTGGAACACAAACTCCTAAATCCTAACTGCTCTGTTTACTTGCATCAGAAGCCACTTCACCTTGTTAGCGCTATTTGAGTGTTTTCTTTTTCTTCTTCTTGGCGTCAAGTTGAAAGTGCTGGCTATCACATGATATACATCTTTATTATGTCAATTTTGTCAAGTTAGGAGAATACTTGTGGGCATCATATCAGGCTGTTTTAACAATGTTCAATGGTTTTTCTTTTCACTAAATTTTGTTAGTCGTTCCTGTAAGTTGATAATGATTTGCGTTGCTTTGGTTGGTAAACTGTTTTGGTCTGTAAATCATGCGCAAGCTGACATTTTTCTTTCACCCGTTATATTAAAGCTGAGATTTTTTAGCCTAATCAATTCTTTTTTTTTTTTTAACCAATATCCATAAGCACAGCTGAAGCTGGGGAGTATAAATAAATGTCACAATTTGTTTTTCGAATTTGTTTGAAGTTTAATTTCTCATACTAGGTGTAAAGGAAATGCATTATAATTCAAATTTTGTTCATAGTTGAAATTCGCTTGTGCTTAACAAGGATAAAATGGTGTATTTTCTTATTGAGATTACACTTCCAAATCAAAGGATTAGTCATGGGTTCCAAATAAAATAATCAAAAGATTGGCCTCAGGTAAATTGTCAATTTTTGAGGATGAAACAGTAAATAATCTTCTTGGCAAGAAACAATAGCCAATTCTGTAAAAGGTTACAATAGAAGAGTTAACAATTAGAGTACTAAACTTGGCTCTTGCTTCAAGACACCCTTGGCTGTCTCCAATTGAAGAGCGAGTATGCTCTCGTAGAGAATGCTCATGCATGAGAATTCCTTGGGATGAGCCCTTTGTCGGTGAAACACCAGCAGGTCCAGTCCACGTATGTATGAAAGTGTCATCATAATGTCATCGTCACTTCCAATACAAAATTACACTTGCATAAAAATTCTGTCATTCGACACCAGATGCAATTAAAAAAGAAAACTGCAAAATCATACATTCAAAACCACAAACCAGTTTAATGTTCTTGAGAGGGCATACAATTTGACATCAGTTACACAAGCACTAAGCAAGTTACAACAGTTGAATCAACTGTAAGCCAGTTTAATGTTCTTGAAGGAGCATACAATTTGACATCAGTTACACAAGCACTAAGCAAGTTACAACAGTTGAATCATACGTAACACAGTAAACCACTATCTGCGGTTTAGCTATAACATAATTTAGAACTTTCGGTCGTTATCCTTGCAAATATCTCTCATAAAAAACGGGTAAGTTACTATATATCACATTGAAAAGAAGCTGCAACCATGCTCGGGAATCATACTCCCAAACTAATTATTGACCAGATGAGAAGGACAAAGTGTACGTAGTTCAAATATTTATTGTGAATCAGCCTATTGAGTCTGTCGAATTGGGGCGGCCAAGGTTTGATCTTCAGCCACCTGGAGTGTGCCTGTGTTGAGCCTTCTTGTTAGATCTTCCACTGAGACCTTCAGTACATCCCTCCTTTTCCCAATATCAGCAGCATACCTGCTAACACAGTAAACACCGACAGCTGTTGCTGCCATCCCATAAACATTGGTGGTTACAAGGCGCAATGGTGTAGATAGAACAGCCGCAAGAGGGCCACCTATAATGGATGCTGCTTGGCCGCTCTGTCCCATAGTTCCTTGATCCACAACAAGGAGACCAGTTTTGCAATAAATAGCAAAGTCTTCACAATTGTTTTTAAATACATTATAACACCCAAATCCATTCTCAAGCAGATATTTTGCCCGATGGACTGCGATATCATTTGGGTCTGAGACTGCAAGAGTACAAGTTCCGCCACGTGCTTTTGCAAGAAATAGAGCAGGGTTAACATCATACTCGAAGTGATACAAGACACCACCAGCAAGGAAGCAGTTCAAGCATGAGAGGATAACACCATGTCCCCCTTCCTGCATAGAACAAGTGGGGCAAGGCGCTTGATAGGCTGGTCCCGAGCTAAACAAGAGCAGGTCCAGCACAGTCCCTGTTCCTACTTCTTGGCCACGTCTGGTAAAATGAACTACTCTATCATCCCCGATATAGATTCCTAGTATGCTCAGATGATAAAAGGAAAGACCTAAGTCAGAAACCAAAAAAAAAAAAAAAAAAACATATTTATAACTTTAATGATGTCTACTAAGTTTCAAAGAGTTTTTAATTTGATGAAAGCTAGAAAAAGAAAATTGAGATGATATGAAACGCCAAAATGGAAAAATTGAAAAGTTCAAGTACCTGAAATAGAATTATCCCTAAAAGAATTATAGTAAACCAATGCATTGGCTAGATATTGGCATCTACTCATCACTACATGAGCACGAGCAGAGTACAATAATGCATGAAAATGGTATCTCAAAGTAGAAAAATTAACACGTCAAAAAAAAATTTCTATACTGTAAATTATAATAACAAAAAAAAAAAAAAAAAAAAAAAAAAAAAAAAAAACCATGAAATACAATCAGTTCACAGTTCAATAAGGCACCCATCATAGCAAATCTTAATGCTAATCAAGTAAACAATCGTACACCTATGTTATTCATGAACTGATTAGTAAAGGATATAAAACCAAGGGGAGAAGCATCACAGTCCTAAGACAAACTGACGTAATTCCTGTAAGTTAACAGTGAAGGCAACAATCCCAACTTTTATTACTATTTCTTGTCAACAACATGACTTATATCACCTTCAATCACCTAAGCAAATACATAATCTCAAGGCTACATTCTGACAAAACTGCTCAACGCATGCAACGTCAGATAGACATTGATCATAACATTCACGTTTCAATAAACACAATTAAGATCCAATGTAGTACTAGTTTCAGTTAGAGGAACTCAAAGGGAAATCCTTTAGTAAAATTTCCTCATCATATCATTTCAAGAGCACAAAACCCATCATCACATTGTTCAATTTGAGCCTAAAAATAATGCAGATCACTACTGCGTATCAGTTTAGTTATCATTCCAATATAAAAACACTTCAAACAAAAGAACAAACACATAAAACAAAATAAATGATAAAAATAAAATTTTAACAAATCACTAAATTAAACAAAAATCCTTAAAATAAGAGCAAGAAAAGAAAGTACCGTGATGTGCATATACATATGCAGCTCTCCACGAGTATATGTGATCTCCTGGCTTCAAGTTCTTCCTATTGATCCTGTGTTCAGAAAAAAAGATCAGTAAGACAATTAAAATAAGAAATTTCAATAAGCATATTGAAAAAATTTTTAAAAAAAAAAAAAAAGGAAGAAAAAAGAAATCACCTATTTGAAAGCAGCCCCATACCCTTTTCTCTCTTCCCTGTGAATTTTCTTCTCTGGGAATTTGATTTTATCTGAATGCGATTCCCGATAAAGGCAGTTATTTTTTCATTTTTCCTTTTCCCGTCAAAATGACTATATTGTCCTCCATTTAACAACCTTACGCGTTAAGGAAACCGAAGGCGTGGCCGAGTCGACAAGCGAACAGCTAGCTTCTGCCATAGGACGTGGCGGTTTATCTTAACCCAGAGTTCTACGAACCCGGTCAGTTTTGTTGTAGAACGAACATCTAAACGGCAGTGTCTCCAACCGTTTCAACGAATATGCAATATGAGTAAGACCAACACCAACGCGTCCATTTAATAATCATGTTAAATAGTAGAATACAAACACAATATAAAAATAAACGAGTGATACCATTTAATAATCATGTTAAATAGTAGAATACAAACACAACATAAAAATAAACGAGTGATATGCAATAGGCGTAGCCCACTTAATTAAAAGGATCATATATGAGTTTAAACACCGATCAATTTCATTGAATGACTCGTACACAAATTTTAAAATTCGACGTGTTAAAATATGTAATTTTCTTGCTATATATAACATATCAAAATTACTTTTTTATCCTTAATTAAACAAGCTAGAGATGAGTCAAACCATAATACAATTCGTTTAAATTTGTGTCTTATACGGATTATCCATTTTTATATGTATTCATTTAAATTTAACTTTATTTACGTACTGTGATATGTATTCCAGTTTCATATGATCCATTTTGACACTTCTTGTCATTTTTTATTAGTATTGCTATGCATAGCAACTTATTTTTTAATTTGGAATAATTATAAACTGGTGTTTAAACTTTGTTAGTTTTCCTTTTTAGTATCTAATTTTTTTTTATCAATTAAAAGCTAGAGTGGACAAATTTTTTTCAATTAAGTGCATTTTAGATGAAATATTTTACTGAAAAACTAAAATATATAATTTTGCTAAGTAACGATATTAAATATAAACATCACCTTTCTTTTTTTTTTTTTCTTTTTAAAATTTTTTATTATCTTCTCTCTCTTTTAAAAGATAAAATTTCTTACAATTTTCGTTCCACTAGGAAATATAAATGAAAGAAAAAAGAAATAATAAGATATAAATATAAATATAACATCTAGGAAATATATAAAGTGAAGAAATGAAGTAAAATGGTTGATTTTAATTTTTCGATTTTCAACCAAATGTGCTTAATTGTAAAAGGATTTATTAGTTCTGATATTTAATTGATAAAAAATAAAATGCAGACATTAGAGTAGAAAAATGAATAAAATTCAAACGTTAAATTTATAATTATCTCTTTCTTTCTTAACTTAAATATTTGCAATATACAAAAAGACAATAAAAGATAATTACTCATAGAATGCATATAACTCTAGGTTTTTCTCAATTGATAAGAATTTTTAATTTTTTTTATCAAATATAAAAATAATTAATTATCAGTTCTCCACATATAATAATTTTTTATTTGTTGGTTCTCTGTTACTCATGACGTGACTCATATGTTTTTTATTTTAAAAATAACGTTATAATCTTTTCAAAAAACAAAACGACTTCCACATGCCAAAGAAAAAAAAAATTTAAAAGTTTATCTTTCTATAAATAAGTGAGCTGTGCATCATAACCTGTTCTAATGAGATAATATATTATAATGTGTCGAAATCTTCAAAATTTTGTACTTGTTGTCTTATAGTGTGTGTGTTTTAATGGCATAAGATGTTACTAAAATTTGTACCTTGCAAAGTTCTATTAAAAAAGTTTTACAAATTTAAAACTTGTAATTTTATAAATTAACTTGTTTAATTAATCAATAAAATTTGAAATATCATAATATTTTATTAATATTTATTATTAACATATTAAAATAAAAAAGAATATACTTTGATTATTATTTTATATTTTAACATCAACTGCAATATTAATTAGCTAATTATCACTTTATCATTTCATAAAAAAGAAAAAACATGACATTGAAATTAAGTTACTCATAGGGAATGCCCCTAATAGTTGTTGCATAATTTCAAGTTCAATCACGTTTTAACAATGTAAGGAATATATAAATATTTTTCCATTATAATAACCTTTTGATAGTTACAAGAAAAAATTAATTTCATTAATCTATAAAAATTATTCCTCCTCTCCACAATTATAAGTTTTATTAGGAAAAATTATAAGTCGTATTAGGAAAGTTATTTTTTCTATAAATATAAGTTGTTTTGAGTTATTAATAATATTTTTCTATGTTTACTTTTTTTTATACTAAATGCAATAATTATCTCTATAATTTTTTTGAAAGAGAAATTGAATCAAATTAATGAATGTTTAGTTATAATTTAAGATAATTAATTATTTCAATAATCACATATAACAACCTTAAACAATATATTTGTCGTCGATTAGAATAGTAATTAAACTATTTGAACAATTTAAATGATGCATTAGTAATTAATTTACAATCATTTGTTGTTACATTTAAGATAGTAATAATTAACAGTCAAATGCATAAATATACCCATGTACTCTACGGAAAAAACCTTATAGCACCTCAAATTTTGCCCTTGAAATAATGAATTTTGCTTATATTGTACCACTCTCTATACTAGCAATAATATTTCTTTGGTGTTTTTGGCATTTATATGGAAAATATTCATTTAATATGTGATTAGTATAATATTTGGAACAATAATTTTTACATTTTCTAACTATCGAATGAGTGTGTAATTGATATCATTTTAAAAATTTGAATATTCAATAAAATAACTTTTTCAAGTTTTAATATATCTAATTGGTATAATTTTATAAATTAAAGTGTTTGTCAAAGTAAAAGTCGAGGGTGCCATAAAATTTTTTACGCAAAGTACATACGGATAAATTTATGTATTAGACCAATAATTAACACATGAATCATGAAATCCACGCTCAAACCATTAAGCATTAAATTATTAATCTCACATATTTAGATAGGTGCATAAATTTGTTTGCATTTACTTGATGTTAACTATTAATTAATTTCTTTGAGAAAAAACAATTATTAATTAAGTAAAAGATAAATTAGAAAACAATAGAAGATTATGAAATGTTAAATAGTGATGTATCAATGAAAACCCAATAGTAATAAGACTATGACATGTATAGAAGAACACAGAGATAAAAAAAAAAAAAAATGGTGGGATCACATTTAAATTAGCCCGCAAAGTCATTGGAATATACCAAACCAAATGGGTGGAGGACTGTGCAAAAAAAAAAAAAAAGGGTCCCATTGAATTTGTTTTTTACTTAAATAAAATAGAGGTGATTGTTTGGAATTGAATTTGTGATTGTTTTTGGTTTTGACAATGGAAATGTGTGCTTGAGTGCTGTCAATCTAACACTGTTTGGAAAAATCAGTATCATTTGACAACTTGATGTATTTCTTTGTTGTTGTTGCTGTTGCTCTTGGCCAGTTGCTGTCAAAACAGGGTTGGTTGTATTTTGCTTCACAAATAATAATAAATAAAATAATAATTATGATTATTATTATTCTTTGAGAAACTATATATTATAGTTAATATTAAAAAAAATTTCATCTTTAATTTATTTAGAAATTTTATTTTTGGATAATGTGATGGAAATGAAAATATTTTAAAAATGCATTTGATTATTTCACATACGATTCGGTTAAATGAACAAAACTGGTACATTTAACTATTAAATTTTTTGAAAACCTTAAAAAATAAAGGATAAAGTAAAACATTAACCATATCAAACTGAAATGAATACGATAGACCGAAACAACACTGCTCCTTTTTACTCACTAAATTAATAAAAATAAGATCGAGATAATTCGAACTCAGACCTCCATTTTTCATATAAGTAAGAAGACCAATTAAATCATACTTAATTAACATGAATATTTTTCAAGAGTGCTGTCAATTTATAAGAAAGATTATTTTTTAGAATATTTCAACATTCACGTAGATTTTGAATATTTCAAAATTAATTTATACTTCTCTCGAACTGTAAGCAAAGTCAAAGAATTTCGATTTGAACTATTAAGAACGTTGGGCACAAAATCAACAAACCAGTAATTCCATTATCCACCTTTAGAGAAATTTTTGAAGAAGGTTCCATTTATAATAATTCGATTTGGAGTCTAATGATTGAATCTCAACCTCTAATAATATTATATTTCAAGATTCACACAGTCTTAGAATATTTCTTGGAAGTGTTGTAGCTTCATTTATAAGAAAGGTTAATTTTTTATACTGATAAGATTAATTTTATCGGACGTACATGGATATTTTTTTAGCTAATTATCTTAATTTTTTGTAAGCCTCTTGAAATTCATGCCTAACAATACAATTCAAGGCAAGCCAACTTACCAACAAACAATTTGGAAATGATAATTCATAGACCAGGCCAATCGCCATCCTCCATGTTGCCTCAATCACATCAATTCTCATGTAGACCCGCACAGACAATACAAAACCCCACAGGCTTCCTTCTTTCCCTTGAAGGCTTGAAGCAGAATATCCGTCAGACTTCATTGGCGAATATTCACCGTATTCAGACATTCCCCAATCACTGCATGCCACCTCAGTATCCCACGTGAACGTCCCAAGTCAGCAACCGCCAAAATCTCTCCTTACCCATTCAAACCTCCGTGTTCGGCCACGTGTCTCCTTCGAGAGAAGTATAGAAAAAACCCACTAAAAAATCATAACCGTTAAAAACCCCAACTGCAGTATCCCCATTTCTTTGCTCTCCCTTCCACAACTCTTCTTCTTCTTCTTCTTCTGCTGAGGAAATAAGGAAAAATCCCTAATTTATTGACTAAACACCCTAATTGCTTATCGAATCTGCTATGGACGGCGAAGCACAACCTTCCACTTCGGCTTTCTCTTTTATATCTAAAGGATGGCGCGAGGTCCGTGATTCGGCTGACGCGGATCTTCAACTTATGCGGGCCAGAGCTAACTCTTTTAAGAATCTAGCTAACTCGTTTGATAGAGAGATCGAGAATTTCATCAACTCTGCGTCCACTTCCTTCTCTGTAGGTTCGTTTAGGTCATCCACGGCAGCGGAAATTGATTTCGTGAAGAAATTGCAGCCGAAAATATCGGAATTTCGGAGGGTTTACTCAGCGCCGGAGATTAGCAAGAAAGTATTGGAGAAGTGGGGACCGAGGGCGACTCTTGGGATTGATTTGTCGGCTATAAGGAATGCAATAGTGGCTGAGGCGGAGGATGGGGATAGAAATGGAACTGTGGAGTTTGATAGGGTTAGAAGATGGAGGAGGCCTGTTAGATTTAGGGAGTTTTGGGGGGATTCGAAAGAGGAGGGGGGTCAGTTTGAGGAATGGGAACCCATAAGGGCGTTCAAGAAGAGGTTGAGGCAGTTGGAGAAGAAGAGTGAGTCCGTGGAGATTTTTGGGGGCTTGAAGAATAATGAGTTTGTGGAGAAATTGAAGTCTAGCTTGGTATGTTTTGGTGAATTGATTGAGTTTTCATTTTCTCCACCAGTTGTTTGCATCGTATTTTGCTTGTTATGCCTTTTAGAGTTTTAGTCACTGCTAATTTGTTTAAATTATCACTATATTTTCACTCAAAAAAAGAAAAAATTATCGCTTTATTTTTTTAAAATTTGGAGTTCCTGATGCTTATATGGCGTAATAGTGTCTTACAAATTCATGTATTTATTTTGGAGCGGTTATAAGTGGAGGGATTTATTGGTTCTTTATTCAGTTGTTGGTTAGAAGCGCTAATTTTGTTAACAAAGTTTGATGGAGCTCGTAGATTACTGATGTACACACCCAGTCAGTTACAAATCAAAAATCTTTTTGCAATCTACCTTCAGGTGAAACTTTGTCTAAGCATACTTTATAAAGTTAATTGGGACTGAAAGAACCTAATTGAAAAGCTGAATTTAGTATGAATGATCGAGTTTTGATCTGTTGTTTTCCTGATATTGACCAAACTGAATAGTAAGCCTCTGGGATCTCATTTAAGTTGTGTAACACATAGGCCATGAGCGTAGCTAAGCCTATTACAAGCCTTATCATTAATGGCTATTTTCCACCAAGCTGTGTACTTCATTTTCAAACATTAGACTCATTATTTGTTTGGGAAATTTTTGCTTATCATAGACTTTCGAATCCCTATGTGGGCGTGTATGTGATTTTTCTTTTTTTCTTTCTTTTTTTTTTTTTTTGTTTAGATAAATTGTTAATTTTTGATACCACTATAAGCTATTGCATGGGAGAAGGATGTATAGATTTCTGCCTCAAATTATTTCATAGGTGTTTGGTCTGACATTGAATACCTGAACTTGTAATATCAATGTTAAAAATCTTGATGCTCTTTTTATTTATGTTAGCATTCATTTTGGTATCAAAAGCTGCACCCATTCTTCTACTGAAGTATCTATCTATTTTTGCAGAAAGCAATCCGGGAGCCTCAAGAGACAAAGGTTAGTTGTCTGACACATTCCACCTTCGATCTCAAATCTAATATATGACATGCATATCCCCTTTACTAGTATGTAATGGTGTCTTCTACTGCTAGGTCCCTCTGGAAGATTTTTTCTTGCATCAAGTGCATTACTGTCTGATGTAGTATCTAATGGCATGCAAAATTTTGGTGCATGGCATGTGGTAAATTTCATGCATGCGTAGTGATAAACATGAAAACAGTTTATACAATTGGATGGTTCTATATCGGTCTTAAAAAATGAACATTTAGGTGGTGATGGTCTGTCATTTTGTAGTGGGAGGGTCAGGGGTTCAAATGCTGTTGTCATTTATTGTAGTTTTGGGATATTTAACAAATATGCTCTCTCTCTCTCTCTCTCTCTCTCTCTCTCTCTCTCTCTCTCATTTGGTTTACAAGTAACCAATATGTGGCTTTGGACTATATTTGTATTTGATGCTTAGATGTATTCTTCTCTTTACAAGGGTTTTCTGTGACATCTGTGTGCATCTGCAATCATAATATTGCATATGCTGTTGTGAGCACCTCTCATTAGCTTTTGGTTTGTTAGCCCATGGTCATATATTTGTACGAGATGCTATTGGGCTAGGATTTTTACGAATGTATGGAAATGGATACTATGCTCTATTTTCAGTATTCATTTCTTTTTCATGAAGTTCAAGGATATTTTTTCTATCCTTTAACTTGTTCACTAAATGTTTGATTTGGTTTTGTTGCTTAAGTTCTTTCTGTTTTGGGGTTAAATAATTTTTAATTTTGGTTCTAATTTCTCTAGTGATGAGTGCATTTGCAAATGGTTTCCTGTGAATCAAGAAAACTTTTGTTAGTTCTTTGTATAGTCTTTTCAGAATTTTAAGGATTAATGTTTATTTAATGCAAAAGGAGGAAATACATCATTAAGTCAGTGTACTGTGCCGAATGATTTTTTTGTCTCTATCTGATATAGGAAGTACCACCACTGGATGTACCGGAATTGTTGGCGTATTTTGTTAGGCAGTCAGGGCCATTTTTGGATCAACTTGGTGTTAGAAGAGGCAAGTAATTTGTGATTTATTCAAGTGCAAATGAATAATTGTCAGCTCCCTGTCTCTCCATTTATAATATATGTTTTGTAATTTTTGGCTAATGCTATTTTATGAGCCTCATCATTTTAGTTGATTCCTCATATTTTCTTTACGTAGTCTCGAATCGTTGATTTTTTTTCATGCTTCTCTATATTGACTTGGTTTGCATGTTTGGATGCAATCAAAAGTATAAGAGGAAATTATTAACTAAGTGATCTTTGTCAAGACAAGTTATGCTTTGTTATACCAACTTTAACTTGTAGTTTGATTTCTTTGGATAAAATAGGTAAAAATTCGGGTGGATGAATTTCAAAATGTTATGAGTATTATTTGTTTGAATTCTGGATATCAAATTATAACTTTTGATTCTAAAAAAAAGATTTAGGATGTTTCTTGTTGATGCAGGACCAAGTACTTATTATTGATTTAAGAGATTTTACTGTGGCATACTGGCAGTAAACTATATGCAACCATAGCGGCTTTTAAAATTAGGCGTACTTGTGCTCTTTCTGTCTCTTGAATTATGTTAATATTGGATGACAGAGATTGGACTTCTCTTAAGATCTAGGATCTGGTTATTTATTTGAATAACAGGGCTACAACTTTTAAGCCTCTAAAAGTTCTAATTACGTAGCAATAAAAATTTGACGTATAACATAGCAAATTGTTGTTGTTTCTTTCCTGCGATGTTTAACCAGGAAATATGCCTGGTAGCTGAGTGTTTTGATCTTTTTTTTCTGCTCTTTTCAAATGTACTCTCTCTGTTAGCATAACATTTTTTTTTTCCTGTCACTGTGAGGAACAAAAAAAAAAAAAAACAAGCCATGTCTCTAGATTCATCGTTTTGTAAGAAGGTGTCTGTCTGGCAGGAAGGAAGTGGATGGATAGTTCAGTTTTCCCACCCATTTCTTTTTTAAGATTCTAATGGGTTGAGATGGCAGTATTAATATTAATAAACTCTTCTACACCAATCCTCTTTTTTCCTTTGCCATAGTGTGTTTTTCGTATGATTATCACAGGAGGAATCTGCTTGCGTTTGTTGAATAAACAATTTACAGTTCGTTAATAGCTGAACAATCAGGAGAGCCAGTATAATTGTTATTGATATCTCCTTGCTATGAGTAAATTATTCCACGTATGCGTTTTTATATTTACTGGCCTTGTGCAGGGGTGGATCTACAATGGGGGCAATGGGGGCACTTGCCCCCACTGGTCTTTTACAGTTTAGTTTATAAGTTTTCACATTTTAGTATATATAGTTATGTTAATTTGTACTTATTCCATTGAATTTTTATATTTTGCCCCCACTAAATTCCTACTTTTATGCATTGCCCCACTAATTTGATTTTTTGGATCCCCCCTAGCCTTGTGCCATAGCTTCCCCTACCTCTTTTTCAGTTGAGAACATGCTTCATATTGGCTGATAGAAACACTGTTGAACTTTAATTATGTTTTTCAATATGATTTCAGATATATGTGACAAGATAGTTGAAAGCTTGTGCAGTAAACGTAAGAATCAAATTTTACTTCGGTCACTTTCTACAGGAGAATCCTCCTTATTGGATAATGAGAATGTGAACGATGAACTGGATTTAAGGATAGCAAGTGTCCTTCAAAGTACAGGACATAGCTATGATGGTGGCTTGTGGACTGATATATCAAATCATAACCCAACAGATGGGAAGAGGCATGTTGCCATTGTCACAACTGCTAGTCTTCCGTGGATGACTGGCACAGCTGTAAATCCACTTTTTCGAGCTGCGTATCTATCAAAGTCTGAAAAACAAAAGGTCACTTTGTTGGTTCCTTGGCTTTGCCAGTCCGATCAAGAACTAGTTTATCCCAACAATCTCACTTTTAGTTCACCAGAAGAGCAGGAGAATTATATCCGGACTTGGCTTGAGGATAGGATTGGCTTTAAGGCTGATTTTAAAATCTCTTTCTATCCAGGAAAGGTATGTGATTGATAATTAGATTTTGCGCTGTCATTTTGATAGTACTAATCGTTAGCAGTACGTGACTATTTTGTTCTCATCGTTTTCTAGTTCTCAAAATCACGGAGAAGCATAATTCCAGCTGGAGATACTTCTCAGTTTATTCCGTCGAAGGACGCTGACATTGCTATCTTGGAAGAACCAGAACATCTGAATTGGTATCACCATGGTAAGCGCTGGACTGATAAGTTCAACCATGTTGTAGGTGTTGTCCACACAAATTACCTAGAATACATCAAGAGGGAAAGGAATGGGGCTCTCCAAGCTTTCTTTGTAAAACACATAAACAATTGGGTTACCCGAGCATACTGTCACAAGGTAAATTTGTCTAATTTGTGATTCAAGTTGCTTACTTTCATTCAATTCTGAGTTGTGGCTTAAGCTTAGTAGTTGGCTGAAAGAGATGATTGGATGCAATTAAATTTTTTTGTTTATATAAGTTTATCATCAATTATCTTTAGTTTTCAAGTGTTCATCCTATCATTTCAACTAAAATATGTGTTCATTATTCAGGTTCTTCGCCTTTCTGCTGCCACTCAGGATTTACCCAAATCTGTGATTTGCAATGTTCATGGTGTTAATCCAAAGTTTCTGAAAATTGGAGAAAAGGTTGCTGCAGAAAGAGAACTTGGGCAGCAGGCCTTCTCAAAAGGAGCATATTTCCTTGGCAAGATGGTCTGGGCTAAGGGATATAAGGAGTTGATAGATTTGCTATCAAAGCACAAAAATGAGCTTGATGGATTCAAATTGGATGTATTTGGAAATGGAGAGGATGCACATGAAGTTCAGATTGCAGCTAAAAAGTTCGATTTGAATGTCAACTTTCTGAAAGGGCGAGATCATGCAGATGATTCTCTTCATGGGTAAGTAATCTGATGGGAACCGAAGCCTTTTATTGGATCAATGCCAATGTTGTTCCGAGGGGAGAATAGTATTTGGAATAACTTTATAATTTCATTGCTCAAGTAAACTATAATTTTAAGGAAAAAAGAAATAGAATCATTTCACATCCTGAGTTAGCCTACCGGCCTAATTTGGAATGGTAACAACGACTGGACTAGTGAAGTACTTTGTGCATATGTCTGGCTTAAAGTATTTTTAGTTAGTCCTTTGAACATTTCCAAATCCGTTTATCTGTGGCTTTATGCATGTTATCTATTTACCTATTAACATTAACTTCTCCTTACTTGAAGGTACAAAGTTTTCATAAATCCTAGTGTGAGCGATGTACTCTGCACAGCTACTGCTGAGGCACTTGCGATGGGGAAATTTGTTGTATGTGCAGATCACCCATCAAATGAGTTCTTTAGGTCATTTCCAAACTGTTTAACTTACAAGTCATCTGAGGACTTTGTTTCAAAAGTGAAGGAAGCATTAGCAAATGAGCCGCAACCTCTTACTCCAGAGCAAAGATATCATCTCTCATGGGAGGCTGCTACACAGAGATTCATACAATATTCTGAACTTGACAAGGTCTTGAACAATGACAAGGGTGATTCCGAATTGGGCAAAAATAATGGAAAGAGGATTTTGAAATCTGCTTCCTTGCCTAATATGTGTGAGATGGTTGATGGGGGGTTGGCGTTCGCCCATTATTGCCTCACGGGGAATGAGTTCCTGAGACTGTGTACTGGAGCAATACCCGGGACACGGGACTATGACAGGCAGCATTGTAAAGACCTGCATCTCTTACCTCCACAAGTAGAAAATCCCATCTATGGCTGGTAAGTAGTTAATACCAGCACCTATTAGTTATCAATAACCTTTTGTATAATATTCACGCACTGTATTTAGAAGCTTGCTAGGCTTATTAGCTGGAAGGAAAAAGTTTTCCCTTTTTATTCTAAAATATTTGTCTCTGAATATAGATTTAGGCAGCACCATCCAAATTTTGTTGTTTCTTCTTGTTCATAGGTACGAATAAATGCCAAAGTTCAGCATATTATAGTGGAAGTAAACTATAAGTGTGAGCTATATATATAAGGGTGTATGTTCTGTATCCTTCAGGCAGAGCCATATAAGAGTGAGCGTTGGACCAATTTGGACAATATGAATAGCATTTTGAACCCAATTTAATTAGTCAATTTTTGGTGTCAGTTAATTTGAGTAATCAAACTGCACATTTAACCAATCACTAAAAATCAGATTTTCTCCTGAGAAATTTTTAACTCTGTATTTATTCACCAAGTTAAATTGATCAAATTAATTGAATTAACTGAATTAGTCGAATCAAATGCTCGCCCCTGCCTGTATTATGCTTGCAGCCACATAGTACTATTAAATTTTTGAAAATTCAATTTTCCTATAGTGAGTATTATTTATATTTTCAAATATATATATATCAATCGGTCCTGTAATATTAAAAATCTAGTTCTATTTTTATTTTTAACCCCCTCAACATTTTAAGTTATAATTTTGTCCGGTCTATCCATAATCCCAAATATATATAAAAAATGGATTTGCATCGGCCATTTATTGTAAGATTGATCTAGAACATGTAAGCGTGATCTATAACCTGTCATGCTGGTTATCAGACATAATAAACACAGAAAAAAAAAAAAAAAAAAAGATCTTGTGAAAGAATTAAACAGTCAAAGAATTAGACTTAGGAATTAAGAAAGAGAGTGTGGGTACCCACTCACTTGGTAGTTTATCGGTGTGGTTCATGTGCGACCTAACTATTTCATAAACACGTACTTAGCACAGTGACTTTCTAATTTAGGCATGTGAAACCCATTTACTATTAATTAGGGTTCACTCATATTGACTCTTCAGCTCATGCTAAGGTGAATATGCAAGATGGTTGTCTGCAAAAGAATCTATTTTATGCCCATAACAACCACTTTTCACCTGATCTTTCTTATTCCAACATTCCTAATTTCATATTCATATACATCTTGTTGGACATGTATTACTCTCTTTCGTTGCAAAGTATAAATCATTTTAAGCTGATTATTTTATTTCAAAATATAAGATATTTTGAGTATTTTAATAAATAATTTTTTTTCAATTTTACCCTTAGATAGAATAATTATCTTTGCAAATTATCATGATTTTGGAATAAATAGTAATTTGATCAAATACATTTGTTTCATTATAATTTTAGGAAATCAATTATTTTCTTATTTGCAAAGTATCATGATTTTGGAGTAAAGAGTAATTTGATGAAATACATTTGTTTCATTATAATTTTAGAAAATCAATTATTTTCTTAATCCGAATGAAAAACCTTAAACGATTTAAATTTTAAGATAGAGAGACTACTATTACTAATTAAATTACATATATTTGATTGATATGGATAATAATTTTTTTAATATAAGCTAATTTAGAAAAAGCTTAGAATAAATTGAGTTCTCTTTTTTTTTTCTCAAAAAAAAAAAAAAAAAGAGTTCTTTTTTGTGAAAATCAATTTTAGGCACAAAAATATATTACTACAAAAGATCACATAATTCAAAAGGATGTCCGATAAATTTAGCCCAACCTCTGTATGCAATAATATTAAGGAGTAATTGCGATGTAAAATTCACTCAAAATGAAAGTTTTTGGGCGAAAGTATGTAATTAGTACATACTTGAAAGTTATTTTACTGAAAATGAATGTACATTTAACAGCTTAATGGACTCTTTGCAAGAAGAAGAACTTAATAAAACTTTTTCCAGCAAATGGTAATTTATTTTCTGGTGATCTTATAATTATAATTATATATTTGGGAGACAGAACAAAAATAAGCCATTAGTTAACAATTTTAATTTTTTGATGATGAGGAATGTTCAGGGTTTTAAGTTTGGGATTGGAGCCACTATAGATTAATTGATGGTGTGTACGAGGATCCTACATGGTTTGTTCCCACATATCACATGCTGTCGTTATATTTTAATGTTGCTTTGTGAGAATATTCTGTTGGATTCTGTATCAGTATCACTTAACTTGAATATTCTTTTAATTAATGGATATTCTTTTCTTTTCTTTTCTTTTCTTTCTTATTTTACCTTTATGTGGAACAAAGTGTTTATGACCAACATTAATTCCACTAGTTGGATCACACAATCCTCCTATTATATATTCATATATTTGCATATTTCTTTTCAAGCAAAGAAAAAGGAAGACAAAAAGCATTTTAAGCAGTAAATTATGACTTTGATGATACTTTTAAAAAATTAGAGTAATTGAATATGTCCAATATCTGCATTAAATTTTTACTTCATTAAATGAAACATTAATTTAATTAAAAGGTAATTAGTCAATTACCTTTACCAGTTTCGCTCACATGATTTAATCATTTATTAATTTTATAAATGATCAAAAACTACAAATATTAATGAAATGGCAGGAGTATTAAGTCACCGGGATTTTCATTAAATATCGTTAAAAGCTACTCCCTCCGTCACAAAAAGATAATTTATCTTTTTTTTTTATTTGTTCTAAAATATAGTTCACTTTCCTTTTTTGCATTATAGTTAATTCTTAAATTATCTATTATCCTTATTAAATTTTATCTTATTTTCAATAACCCTCATTAATTTTTACTTATTATTCCATCTGTTGCAAAATATAAATCGTTTTGAGTATTTTAAGGGGTAAGAAATAATGTTTTTTCAATGTTACCTTTATTTATATTATATAAAATAAATACTTTCACAAGGAACTATGAAAGATAATTTGGTCAAATTACCCTTAGTTTTATTATAATCTAAGAGAATTAATTACTTCATTAATCCTTAAAAACCTTAAACGATTTATATTTTAAGATAGAGAGAGTATTTCAATATAATAATTCCATGTGTTTTTTAAGATGAGCATAATAGGAAAGTTATACGAGTAAAATTGTCTTTCTATTTTTTTTAATCTGTGTGAAAATAGAAAGTTGACTATCTTTTGGGATGAAGAGAGTAATAATTTTAATTTATTGTTTTTAATAATTAAACTTTTATATTTAGTTTAGTGAGAGGTCATTCATAAGGATGGAAGCAGAGTTAAGTGTTTCTAAATTTTGAACCACTTGTATATATATCTCTTTAGAAATCTATTTGTATTTATATTTTCATGACCAAACTCATTAAAATGGCGGGTAACGGATGGTAAATATCCAAATACCTATACTAGTATATATTGCAGATAGTAATTTTACTACCTATACCTATTTTAAACTTTTGTATAACTATTTTCATTAAACAGATCAAAGCGGGTGAAGTACTTAAAATACTTGTCCTCTTCCATTCCAAAGTCATCAATAGGAATTCAATAAGTGAAATATTACTTTCGTTTCATAATACTTATTACGTTTGGAATTTCATATTCCTTAAGAAAACCATTAACTTTGTCTAAGTTCTAATAAATTATTGAGTAAATTGACTATATTACCCTTAATTTAATATTAATTCTCTAGAAAAACATTAAATTGAAATAATAATTATTCGTTCTAATAAAGGATAAACAAAACATAGAAAAAAAAAGAAATTTATTATTCCTTAAAACATATAAATGTGCTAAATATTTTGAAACAAACTATTTTCTCAAATGTGACAAATATTATGGAATAGAGGTAATAGTAATATGACATTAAAAAGTACTCCATTTGTTCTCTTTATTTATAGAGAACAGATAAAACTCAAGTATTTAGAATATGGTTGAACTGAAATTTTTTCCATCATTTGTGCCTAAAATGCCACTTATTTACTTTTTTTTTTTTTTTGAAAGAGAAGAATTATCATATATTATTTCAAGGAAAAATAATTCATCAAACAGTCTGGCACTGAGTCTAAGATATGAACACGATCAAAATGATAGGACGCTCTAGCTAGACAATGAACACCTATATTATCGTGTCTTCGAATCCAACGAACTTTGACCAGTGGAATGGAGGCTGATAATAAAATACAATCAGAAATAATTATACTCAACTCACTGATATCTCTAATCTTTGACAAAAGAGCATTAAAAATACTTTGAGAATCTATTAGAATAGTACGTACACCCTGAATATGCCGAGCTATAAATTGTAAAGTGAATCACAGGGCCAAACCTTCTGCCATAAGTGGAGATGGCTTATTTACCTTAATTACATCATTAACTGAATATGGAGTCAGCTCACACAACTTATTTCCATACGCGCATCAATTGCACAATTTGTAACCGCAATTACAAGGAAATAGAGAAAAGGGCGTTAATTTTTTTTTTTTTTTAAAAATTGAAACTTCCCTTTTCTTTTCATTATTCCACCATTAAGCAAATTCTGAGCCATTTCTTTGATTATGCATGCAAAATTTTGGAGCAAAAAATTAGCGAAAAATAGGAAATCAATGACAACTTTGAAAAAGAAGAGTAAAAAAATTAAACGTTTATCCACAATTGGCACCTACTTTGCGATTGACAGACTTGAATTCCTCAGCTAATGAAGAAGGAGGGGCTGTAGTTGTTCCTAACTTGAGTCAATCACAACCAACACGAAACCAAGGAACAAAAAGAAAAACATTTATGAGGATGTTAAAATTTTTGTTGCTCACTTTAGGAAAAACAAACACCGCTTCGTTTGACAAAGCAAAACTTGTGTTTAGATTTACAAGATTAAACATCTACGTATATGTATCTTTTATAAAATCATGGAGCAATCGTTTAATTATGTGGTCATATTATAGAAATTAGAATTTCCATTCTCATTTTTGTGCCCACATCTGTATACTCGAGTACACTTATTCAGAACCACAGTAATGATGCCCCGTTTAATCCTCCTTTGAAAATAAAAAAACATTAAATACTAATAATATTATATTATTTGCCACTTTCCTTGATGTCTAAGCTAAAATTTTGAAAAAAACAGAGTATCTATAGGGACATTTTGGTCTTTTCATTTTAGCTTGCATCTCAAAATTACCATTTAGAGTAAATTTCTCTATATTGAAAAAAACGTTCTAAAAAAGTTTTTCTAAATAAAACAACATAGAGAATAAAATATTTCACCATGAAAAATATAATTATGGAGAAAAAGAAGAAGATTCAAAATATAGTGGTAGAATAAAAACTGTTTTCTTTTTCTTAATTTATTTATTTTGGACATCATTTACTTTTTTTTTTTTAAATGAAATATCATTTACTAAGATAAGATTTCTTAAATAAATATTTTATTTGAAATACATATTAATATTTTAATTACTAAATTTCAGACTTTTTATTAATGAAAATTTAGTGACTAAAAAATAAAAAATTAAAAATTAAATACAAGAAATTAAATTAATCGCGCCTGTAAGCACTTGATTACTTTTTTACGTATTTAACAATGACAAGATGTAGGCATTTGAGATGTATTTAATTATATATCTTACTATTCGTATTAAATTCATATCCGCTTCAATTTTTTTTTATCAGCAAATATAAGTTTATTATTATTAGAATAGAAAATATGTAGAGCAAGTAGGAAAAACTCCCCTACTACATCTAAGCCAACAAGCTTTTCCTCTTACATTCTCAAAATTTAGACTCGGAAAAGAGGAGAAAAGCCTACTGCAGATACAAAAATAAAACCACAACATAAACGTAACTAATAAGAGACAGAGATAGAGAATTAAAATCAAATCGGCTTCTTTTTATGAGTGAAGAAAAGAAGCAAAGAGCTAGTAAGTGAGATTAAAGCGAAATTAAAAAAAAAAAATTCAAAATTGAACCCGACGTGAATCAAAGAGCTATTACCTCTGTTTTATAATACTTGTCATTTTTAAAATTTCATGTCACTTAAGAAAACTATTAAATTTGTCTAAGTTACAATAAATTATTGAGTAAATTGCTTATATTACCCTTAATTTAATATTAATTTTCTAAGTAATCATTAAATTGAAGTAATAATTATTAGTCATATATAAAAGGTAAACATGCAAAAAAATATTTATTACTCCTTGAAACCACAAATATGATAAATATTTTGGAACAAACTATTTTTTCAAATGTGACAAGTTTTATAAAACGGAAGTAGTAGCAAGTGAAATTAAGAGTCCGTTTGGAATATACGAATTCCATAAAATTTTATGGAATTCATTTGGAAACCAAAATGTTGTGTTTGAAATGAAAAAAAAAATATAGATTTAAATTCTACGAATTGAATTTCATGGAACTGGGTATGCCTAACTCAAATTCTACTGATTGATAGAATTTGTCAACGAATTTTATAAAATTGACCATTGAAATATTTATTGACAAAATTACCCTCCACTATAAACTCAACTATTTTTACTTTTTTCCCTTTTTGTTTATTTTCTTTGGAAAATTCTAAACTATAACAATGTTATTTTTTTTTAAACAAATAATGAACGTTAGTTTATATTTTTATTTTATTTCCTTCTTGTTTTTTTTTTTTTTTTTGTTTTTGAAAAATTTCAAACCAGTGACTTTTTTTTTTTCTTTTTGAAGTCTAGAAATAATGTTAGTTATTATTATTGTGAAACTATAAAAACTGAGCATTAACAATTGTTTGAAATGTAATTAAAAACAATAATAATATTTTTAATATTTTTTAGTTTCCAAATTAATTACTTAAATCAATAAAATTTTTACATCAATTAAAAATAATAATCATGATGAATGTTATGTCGAGTGTGTTATAAAAAATAAAGCCAAGTGAAAATTTTCATTTGAGAATTTATTTCAAACATAATTTTATAGAATTTAATTAAATTTTTTATTTTAAATAGTAGCGTACTAAACATGACAAATTCATTTACAAATGAATTCTACTTGGAAGTTATTTACAGATGAGTTGTACAATCATAATTCATTTCTTCCAAACGCACTGGAAATCTAAATAAAAAAAATAGGAAATTGAACCCAATGTGAATCAATGAGATTAAAGCCAACCTAAAAAAAAGATTACAAATTGAACCTAAAGTGAAACACACACGCCACCTTCTAATTTGAAGTCAGACGCGCTACCATTACGCCACAGATCCACGAGTTTATTTCCGTACCAAATATAATTAAGACAATTTTATCGTTTGCATACAAGTAGTTTTAATACATTTACTTAGTAATTTTTAATAATAAATTTAATAATAGTAATGAATGATTATAATTTTGTCTAAGTATTAAAAAATTTCTATTTATCAATTAAATATTTTATAATTTAATTAGAAATGATAATTTTGCATAAAAGTATCAAAATTCAATTTAACTAAAAAAAAAAAAAAACTAGTGTTATCTATACATATATCAAAATTTTTTAATATTTATGTATTCACATAATTAAATACAAACTGACTCAAAATTATAAGAATAATAATTGAAATACCAGCTAGTTGGTTTATTAGTGTATGAAATGTTAAAAATATTTTATTGATTCAGAAATAAAATTTTCCTACGAAGCAATCTGGGTAAAAAAAAAAGAATTTTTTTTCTCATGAAAAATTGGTCAATATTTAGAAATACATATAAAAAATGGTGAACCGAGTTTAGCCACGTGATAATTTGCATGCAATAATTGACAATAAATTGTTTTTTCTTTAAATAAAATTCGGCATTGTTAACAAATTAATGCTTTAAGGGATATATCAAATATAATTTTATATGAAAATTTTTATAAGAAAAAAGAAATTAAATTAAATTAATTCTCAAATTTTCATATTTAACTTGTAAAAATGAAATATTAATTAATATAGATCAATTTTAGTCATTTTTATTAGAAAAACACATCAAAATAACAACATTAACCAAAGACATCATTGTTTTTTTTTTTTTACTCCACAATAATTCTCAAACACACAAAATTATATTGAAAACCCATTAAAATATAGGATCTGTTTTCACGAAAACAGAAAACCTCGTTCTTGTTAGGTTAAATAGTGATTATTTTATTTTCATTCTTAGGTTTAGTGGTGAAAGTCAAAGGCAATGAGTGGCAGCCACACTACTTCCAAAACGCACTTTTAAGTATAATAAGTCGTGGGGTGTTTGTGGGAAAAGGCGGTGTCAATTACTTTTAAGTCATTAGCAACAAAAATATTTTTATGCTAAGTTAATTTAATAAAGATATTTCTTTTCTTAATAACAATAAACAACAAAAAAGAAAAAGAAAGACTAACGATTGTAAACCACACTAGCTGCATTATGAACAATCAAAGGAATAAGTTCTAAAGGAGCGGCCTCCAAAATATGAACACCTATCATCATAAACTAATATAAATTTTCTAAATCACAATTAATTTTTTTTAAACTACTAGTATTCGGATCCTATTACTAGATATCAACTAATCTAGATCAGGGTTTAAGTCACAGTCAAAACTCTTCGCCTCTCATACAAATGTATTTAGTGAGAATTGAACTCGAGAGCTTTTTCCACATCAACCTACATTGTCAATTGAGCCACAACTCGTAGATAATACCTGTTAACTATTTGATTGTAGATTTACTTATACATGGGTAGACAAATATTTTTCTATCCATATATAATGAGTTCATGCGAAATCTCCTAATTAATGTAAATAAAAATTGTCTTAGGTATAGTATGATTTTCTTTATAAAGAATTGATGGTAATTGGACAAAATGCATTAGAAAGAAAATAAAACATCAACTTTTTGGATTATATATTAGAATTTTGAGTTGTTTTTTATACTTGCACGACATGTCTGTGTCCATTTTAACTGTCCACAGTAAATTTGACTAATCTCTGCTCGCCTTTAGAGGCAAAGGGACTGACCCATGGGAGTTTACGTTGCGGAAGATCGAACTCATGACCTCTCGCTCTATTATATATATATATATATATATATATATATATATATATATATATATATATATATATATATATATATATATATATATATATATAAGCTGAAACAAAAATAAAATTTAAGACTCTTTCTTTGTTCAGCATTCTATTTTTCTTCTTTTTTTTTTTTTATTTTGATTGACGACTTAATTTATTTGTTTCAATTTAATATTTAGTATATAATACCGATAATTATTAAATTTTTGAAACCTAATCTAATCTGATCATCTAATCCAATCCGCGCCAACTTTAATTTTTAAATATTTGAGTTGTTTTAGATTGGGCATTCGTAGTTATACACGCATCAACGCATCAGAAACTACAACATGCGAGAGGGCCGACCTCTTTCTTTGCAGGTTTGTTTGTATCAGTTGCTTTCTAATTAAAATTTTCATTTCAACTTTGCAATCCTCCTATGTCAATATGGAAAAATAAAATAGCAGAGAGTGACCTCTCCCGATGGGTAACTGTTTCACTGGTCTTTTTTTCTTGCAGGTTTTCGACTAGTTTATAATATATGCCTAATGAATGTAAGGCATCATGAAAATGTGTGTTTGAGAGGCAAAGTGTTGTTCTAGATTTTTGCTAGTTTAGGGACAGAATTTATTTGGTTTTTCACCTTATTCGGACATGTATTCTGCTTGAACAACTTCTCAATTTATATTTTATTTTGGGTGAAAGTCAAATGCAACTAATAATGTTGCATTCGCACCAAATCAAAATATAATAAATTAATTAAAAGCATGTCTACCCACACTAAAGTATAATAAGTAAACCACAGCAATAATATTTGCTTTCATAATGGATTTTTTATAACCTATCAGTAGCCCAAGTTATACTTTGCTTTGCTTATCAGTGGAGAGGGTGCCTTTTTTTTTATTAATTATTTAATTGATATTCAATTAAAACCATTGATTAAATAAAACTTATTGTGCCTTTAGGACATGATTTTGAGTCACAATATTTAATTTACCTAATTTATTCAGCACCATCGCAATCAAATTTCAAATTGTACAAGTAAATTCATATATATATTCTATGGTTCTCGTCAATTTTCCGATGAGAATTCTTAAAAAATCCGGCACATATATATACTTGAAATTCCAACTTTTTTCCCACAAGAGGTGAAAATAGAAATTCATAAAATATTACAGAACTTGACTCAAGAAATGCACAAGCTAAAATTAACACATGAAAAGGGAAAAGCACAAAATATTACAGAACTTGACTACACTAGAGTTAATTAACAGTGAACTATAATAAAGAAAACTAGTTCACATGTTATGGCAACATAATACTAATATTTACACTTCTAGTTGTTGCCGGCTAGGTCTTGCTGGTTTCTGATTTTCCGGTGAATCTGTAGGGTTCTCATCTATTGTAATAACAACATGATCATTTTCACCATCCAGGACAGGATTTACTGTTCCCCGGTGAAGCAGTAACTGAGATTTACTCTCTGGTGAAACAGTAGCTTCAACATTCTTGAAATGTGCTAAGTTAGCTAGTTCTTCGACTGACTCAGCTAATTTATCAACACATTTCACAACTTCAACTAATGTTGATGCAACTGTTGCAGCTGGAACTATTGCGAAGAGGTCTGCTTGCTCTAATGAGCTTGCTTTTAGAATTACTTTCAGTTCATTAATGGCAGCTTTTGAATTCTCTACATGAATGCTTGCTGGGGATGGATTAGTCATTGTTTTAATTGATGAGGCTAGTGATCTTAGTGCCTTGCTTGATTCTTCACTCATCTTTATGCATGATTCTTGAATTTTACTCTGAAATTCCTCCGGCACCTGCAAAGAGTAGCTTCTGTAAGTTTAATTGTTTAAGTTGAATAAATAAATAGCATTAGAATTATATTCAAATATGTGTGGTTGAGGTTCAAATCCTAATTGAAAAGTAATTTTAAATTTAAAATTTTTTACCCTTTTTGATTATTTTAGAAAGGAAAGTACTTGTAAAATCTTTATTTATGGAAGAAGATACCTTTAAAAGTGGTTTTGTATGGTGATTTCATCAAAACACTTTGGATGGTGCATATACTTTTGGGATTGCATTAAATATACAAGAAAATCTTCAAGAAATTAAGAATGTCAACATCATTCCAAAAGACTAATTTTAGGGTATTCTTAATCTAAATGGAACCATGAGCTGTTAGGTTATTGTCTTTGTTGTGATATATAATATAAAAGCTGAATGTAAAGGTGGCTGTAACTTTAGAATGGAATCAAATGCATGGAATATATTGGTCAAGTTATGCCATTATTATTCTTTTCTTTAATTTTTTTTATGTATCAAGAAAAAGAAATATGAATAAAGTTGTGGTAGATCAATTACTTGGACATTAGAGTTGATGCAACTATTTAGAGCTTCAATGAGGTATGCACATTGTCTTGAGATAGCTCCAATCTTCAAGTATTGCTTCCATGGATGCCGAAAGCCGAAACGGCCATGTCCAGGCTCCCATCTTGCAAGATTTACCTGTAATATTCCGAAGCATTAAATCGATTAGCTTACCTATAGTTAATATATATATATATATATATATATATATATATATATATATGCATCTATTTGTGATGGAGGAAGAGAAGCAATTCAAGAAAAGTGCAGAAGTTAGTGGTTCTCATGCGAAGACAAAAAGAAAAGTGCAGGTTAGTGGAGAATCTTTAATTACCATGGAATCTTCAGTGGATTTTGAATTGAGTACACTTTTATATCCTTGAAGAAACGATTTTTCCGTACTGGATACCGTAATATCTTCTTTCTCTAAGCACTCAAAATATTCACCTCCAAAACCTGAGAATTATTTGTCATAATCTAATTATAATATGTACATAAATAAGTAAATAAATAAAAGCAATTAAAGAATATATACAAATTTTAATTGAAATATATGTAGTTTATTAATGAATTACCTTCAAGAAAGCTTGCTAGCTTATCTATGTTGGAAGCAACCAACTTATGAAGATCTTCACCAGCCCAAACTGGACAGATACAGATAGATACAACTATGCAGGTTGCTCCTCCTACTATTATTGTTGATAGTCTTTGATGAGCCAATTGTAAGATTTCTTCTGCTCGAATTCCAGAAACTGATACTAAACTGAACGTTAATATAAATATCAACACTCCATAGTCATATCTTGCTTTGATTCTTGGGAAGAATCTTGTGAATGTAGACGCTGCAGCTGCATAAAGCCAATTAAGTTGCATGTAAGTGAATAATCTACATACTAGGCACTCAGAGTCATTTCGAAAGTTTTTTGAGTTTATAGTTTTAAACCCTAGCCGGAAAAGAAAGAAAGAAATTGTTTTTATAGTTTATAGACATACCCAATAGGAAAACAAGAAATCCAAGAACGATGGGTTCTCCTTTGTTTCCAAAAAGACTTGCTAATTGTTGAGCTCCAACCCCTAAAGCACCAGCTAGAAATGTTGCAAAGCCTCTATTCAAACTCTTGCACAAGGTTCCACCTACACAAAGAAGAAAAAAAATGTACAAATTAATGCATTGCTATCAATTTCAAACTTTTAATGATCATGGATTGAATGATTGAGAATTTAATTAATTAATTATCAACCATCGATTGAGTTATCGAGATATTAATTAATTGATGATCATTGATCGTTTGATCAAGAACCAAATTGATTGAAGTAGTGATTCAAATTAATCGCTAAAATAGAAGAGTGCACTCAATTCCTTACCTACAGTGAACTCAAAAACTACTACCACAGTTAGAACAGCCCACATTCCTGCAACTCCAAAGCCATCATAGAGAGTCCTAGAGTAATATAATAAGGACACCAATGTAAGAGCAAGTCCCACTTTAAGGGAATGAACGATCCTTCTTGGGTCATCTTGTCCAACCTTTTTGATGTTCTTAGCAACACTGATCACCTTAGCCTTGGACTTGGAAGGCAAGGCCTTAAGCCAGCCCCATGCACGTTCGAAAGGCCCAGCCTTAAGTTCTTGAGTAGCAGACTCAATCTCCATGGCTGAACAAATGTGCAAGAAACTAATTAAAGAGAAGGAATTAGTTCCTTTACTTGTAAGTAAGTTGAGAGAGATTAGAAAGAAGGAGAGGAAAAAGAGAAGTTAGGAAATAGAAATGCCCTTGGAGAGGGAACGTGATCACCAACCCTATATTTATAATAGCTAAAAGAGAGGGCACTATTCCTAAGAGTTTCAGATTGAATAAGACCCAAACGTAGAATCCGTCGGCCGGAAAGTTGACTTCTTTTACTCCTTGGAGGAAAAGCCAAATATTTTGTAGGTTTAAATTAATTAATACACGTGTTAATGTCCTTTGTAGGTTTAATTAAAGGACAAATATTTTCTTTGAGAAAATAATTTCCCTTTCCTAAAAATGTAGATGACTAGGATTTAATTTTATTTTAATTTAGTTACCTTTCCATTAATATTTATTTATTATTGTCTAAACTAAAATATATTATCTTTAAACAACCTTGGATCTAAACAATCTTTTTAACTAATTAATTCACTATACAAGCAAAAAAAAAAAAAAGCAGCCCATGATTCATTACCTAAAATTTTTCAGCCCACACTAGACAGAACAAATAAGAGTTTAACCCACTAAAGCTATATGAGCTGAAAATGAGCTAATATAGCTATAAATAGGCTTTTTCTTGTGCTCTTATAAGACCCATAAAAAAAAAAAAAAAAAAAAAAAACCTATAGCTAGTCAGTTAGGTCTAGCGATATATGCACTGTAACCCACTACTTGAGAAATTGAAATTTGATCTTTCCAAGTAGTTTCTTTCTGTAGTGAATAGCACTGTTTCTGTCTAGTTTACAAAGTAAAAAAAATTCATAAAAAGTGGGATTTAATGGGAATTAGTGGAAGGCATGCATGCATTTCTTCAAAAAGACTTTGATACCTAAAATAAATTAACCATTTTTCTGACTTGTGATTAATTAATACCTCAACTTGGTAAAAAAAAATAAATATTTACAGTACTAATTAAGTTGAATTTTAAGTACTGGAATTCACAAATTGGAAAAGTCTGATCAATCAGCATTGGGGAATATTTATTAATTAATTAATTAAACTGATTAAATAATTAATATAGGCAAGTGAAGTCCAACAAAACTAAGAAAAAAAAAAAGAAAAAGAAAAAAGAAAGGCAAAGAAATAGGTCACCACTATGCAATGCTACCAGTTTGAGAGATAAAATTACTTCACATTGGATTTTAGTGACAACAGCATGACAATGAGATAAGGGAAAAAGCAAAAAGAAAATAAAAGTTATTTAAAAAAAAATTAAAAGAGAAAAAAAATAAATCCTAATTAATTAGACATAATAAAAAAATTAGTTACTAAGAATCCTCCATGTTATCTTTTTCCCTTTTAACTATTAATTAAGAATTAATAAAAGAAACATACATTTAAATGTTTTTAGCATTTGGGTTTTCGTTGAATTACACATATTTTTAATTTCTATTATAATCTCATATACATATATTATATAATATAATGTATTGACTTTATATATGTATCTCTAGATTTACTATCAGGTTGGCAAGGTCAGCAAATCACTAGTGAGTAGGATCTGACACGATCATATGATTCTTTCTTTTGAATTTCTCACAGTACTTGATCGATCTTAGCCAAAAACAAAAAACAAAAATTGGGGAACCAATAAATTTAAGATCGGTAAGGCCCTGTTTACCGAACTCTATTTTTATTAATTGTATCACTCATAACATAACTTTTAGAGTTAGAAGAAGCTTTTTAATTTTCATAAAACGTTAAATACTATAATGTTTAATGTTTAACTTTTAATTAAATTTTTTGATAATTATACTCATTGTTTTTTTTTTCCCTTCAAATTTAGCTAATTAAACAACTAATGTCATTTTTTATTATTTTAAATAAAACAACTATTTTCATCGAACAATTCTACTTTAAACCGATATATAAACAACTACCATCTAAAAATAAATAGTTACTATAATAACTATTAAAACAACTAATATTACAGAACAGATTCTAAGGGAAAATGAAAAGAAAAGCATGAATGACACTCACTTTCTTGTTCTTGTTTTGTTTTTTTTTTTTTCCTAACTACCAATATGTTTTCTTTCCTTTTTTACATATATTACCAAAAAAGAATGCATATGTAAAGCAAGTTCTCAATATATGAAAGAGTTCCAAAATTCGCCACAATATGAATCAAGTTGCAAAGGCATATATGAACATGTGGATGAAATTGAAATACTCAATGGCAAATGATGATAGATCTATAAGAGGGAAACAGCAAAGCAAGAGCTAGATACAATGCTTCAATTCTATTTTTATATTTATTATCCAAATGTTATCCATACTTTATTTCCATTTTTCTTTTCCTTTTGTTTTTTCTTAGTATACTAGGAATATAGGACTTTTGTTTTTTTCTTCTTTAGTGTTCTAAAATTTTGATTTTGATTGATGAAGCATTAAGAGCTCCACATTCTGATGTGTATTTTGTTTTAGATTATCTATATATATATATATATATATATATATATATATATATATATATATTCTTCTTTTAATTTTGACATAACAGTACTTTATGGATGCTTCATTCCTCCTTTGTGATACATTACCCTACTTATCTATCTAACTCAAATACTGGCAAGCTTTTTCTTTTGTGTGTGGGAGGGCATTATTGTAATTGTTTTTATATCTCAAGTCATATTTATCTATCAATTTCAACCTTTGAAATTTAAGCAAAAATTTCTATTAGGTACCTATATTATGCCAGATTAATCATTTCATCCTTTATTTTTTTTAAAAAAAAAAGTATATGCATCACTCCATTCCTAATATTCGATTCCATCAACTATTAATTGGTTCTTTTTGTCACTTTGAAGCTTAAATATTTTGTGAAAAGATGAAAATACCCTCTCCTTTTATAAGACTTGACGAAAGTATTTTCATTTTTCTCACAAGATATAATAGAAAAGTATATAAAATAGTGACGGAAGGACTACAGATGAAGTAATATATTTTTAAAAAAGCAAGGACAGATGGACTAATTTTGACGTGATATAAGAATTAGTAATTTTTTTTTCTAAATTTAATTAAACGCCAACAATGGCGAAATTGGATTTCAAAGTTAGGGGGATAAAATATTGAATGCATAAGTAAATAGTCTTTGATTTGATTTTAGAGTTTAAAATATTTAAGAACAAAAGAAAACAAATTATGAAAATTAGGTGTTACTCAAGACATATTGTAAAACCTAATATTCGAATCACTTAAATAATTTAAAATATTAAATTCTAGAAAAAAAGAGTAAAAAAAAAAAACTATAATGCAGCTCTGACCTTTCAATTACTCAAAAATTATTATGGGCACCATGAGAAAAGCCTGGCACTTAAAAAGGCATACAGACTAGTGGCTCATGGCACGCCATAATTTGGAAAGCCTGTGTGATCTATGTTTTTGTCAAATTAGTTAAAAACACACAATTTGGTAATACCATTTGACTTTCATCTATTGCTACCCACACGTAAAATGATGTCCCTTCTTTCAAGTTTTAAAGTAAACAATCAGCCGTACAATATTTGCTTTTTAAATCAATTTATCTTAATTATGTTGATGTTAGAAAAAATTATCAATTTTTTTTATACATAGAAGGCCCAATAGACCGAAATAATATTGCGGGTTACATAGTAGGAGACATCCCTCTCCTTTGAATAACATTCACCAAATTTGTAATAACTTTTATAATGGAAAGGTCTTGACTTTCACTCCCTACATTTTCTACAAGAATCAACAAGACCAATCAAACAACACCTGATTGGCACAATTATCAATTATATATCACTAATTGAGTGCTTTAAATTTATTTCTATCAATATAAATTCTTAAAATGGAATGCGGAATTTTGTTTTTTTTTTTTTACTAATTTATGCAAGATTAGAGGATAAAAAAAAGAAAAAGATAAATGATTAGTTATTTAATTTTGCCAATAACTTGTTTATGTTATGTTTTCTTTTTACTATTGCCTATTCTAATTTAGACATTGTTATTGAAGACTATAGGTCTATTTTCAGTTGTAGAACCAATATTTTAATTCGATGGATTAGAAGACAAGCTTACGTATGAACTTAAATTCTTGTTAGAGCATTTTCATGTTAGTTTTCAGAATTGTAATGTAGTTCCTAGCTGCTTTTATTCTTCTCATTTATTTTCTTAATGAAATCCTATCCTTCAAGGGAAAAAAAAAAAGATAATGAATTAGTATGCAAATAATAATAATTAGTTGCTGGTATTTATATGCTGAGAAAATTCACTTGAAAGAGGTTCTCGCTTCAGCGCCTGAAAGCACTTCAAAGAAATTAATCTTTATCTTTGAGATGGAGCCTGACACACACTCCGAAATTAAAAGTAAGATGCTGAATTTCATTGTTTTGTTATTAATTTATGTAATATAGGAAGATATAGAAATGATAAATAAATTGTTTTTATTAGAAATTTGATTCACTAAATCTATAAATCAACACGTTTAAAGATTAATTCGTTTTATAAAGAAAACGCGCTTTAAATAAAAAATGGAAGGTATAGAAGATTTATTTGAATTGATTTTGATTAACCATTAAGCATTATGGAGGATCACATCACACAATTTTGATCACCAATAAACCTAATGCTTCTTCCAATAAACCTAACTAATAAAATATCATGCATGAACTACAGTACTAACAAAAACATATAGCAATGGCATTTTATTTTATATTATCTATTAACTAATTATATATATATTTTTTTTTGGCCGGAAATTTGTCATTTAGCTCTATTTAATGAGGTTATAAATATTATTATATAATTATTGTTAAGCAAATTAATACTGTACAAAATCTTGAGATTATTAATTAAGAGAAGCCCTTAAGATTCCAAATATCTCTAATTTATTAATATTAATTATAATTAGTGCGTTTTTATAAGTGGGTGAAGCTTTTTAGCTTGAACCCATCTTTTATTTCATTATTTTATATTGTTTAACCTATAATAATAAGTTAGAATTGGACAGATGAAAGAACTGCCTTGTTTTGTTTTATAGTTTTGTATTTGGGAAAATTTTAAAGACCAAAGGACATGGTTTTGTACTTGAAAGGTCATTATCGTCCCACCCTTTTCAAGGTTCTTTCTTTCTGTATCACACTTTATTTATTTATTTATTTTTTAAACCACCGCTCTCCGGGCCAATGATGGAGCTGGGGTCTAGGGTGGTTCCCGCCCCCCTAAATTTTTTTTTTTCAGATTTTCTCATAAAATATTAAAAATTTTTTATTTTACCCTTTAAAATAGTAAATTTTTCAATTTCGCTTTCATAACTTTAATTCCTGATTATGTCACTGATCCGGATTCTATTAATTAAAACTCTTCGCCTCTTGTTGAAAGTGTATTTAGTGAGAATCGAACCCGAGAGTTCTTCCTACATACCTAGCCTGCAATGCCAAGCCACAACCTATAGTTCTCAGAATTACTTTAGTGCTTTAAATTTCTGATTAAAAAGTGAATTAAAGAAAATGATTTAGTTATCAAAACCAATTTGCTTATCATCTCATAGATGAGGATTTAAATTTTAAGGCCTTTTCTTAATATGCAAACTAAGTATATATGGAGGATGCATTATTAAATTTATTTGAATTTCTGCTAGTTGCACTCATTAGTACAAAAATATTCTTGATTGAAAAAAATAATAATAAATTAAGTAGATTTATCAAAAAAATATTTTTAACTGAATAATATCATCTCTTGGTTATTTGAGGAGCGCGATATGCAATTTATCAAAAAAATTAATTTTTTTGCAATTAATCAATCCAAATTTGCACCAAATAACCAAAAAGAACACAAATTCAAGGTGCAACATAAATCTTCTTGATTATATGAATTATGTCCATATGGATCGTATGGTTGTAATCACTCTTGTTTTTCATACACAAGATCCTCAATTAAGAGGCAAGTGCATGTTGTATTGATATATATTATTTAGTTAAAAATGATAATCTAAATTAAACTAATTAAGATTAGAAAAAGATTTTAGTAGCTCATTTTATTTCACAATAAGTAATGTCTCATAAACTATTATTTATAATATATATATAAGTGGAAATAGGGAGAGAATATTAGACTGTCTAAAATAATCGCATTAAATTTATAGATTCCCAAGAATATATTTTTACAAATTTAATTTTATTAGTTGAAAAAATAAAAGTAATTTAATTTAATTGATTGTATCAGTTTTCTATTTAAATCTAAATTATATTGATTAAAATATTATATTATATAATATAATAAGGCATATATTAAATATGGTAAGAATATAAACATTTTATTTGATAAAATAAGAAAATATATAACATATTACATAATGGTATATTAAATATAGTAAACATATAAGAATTCAATTAAATAAAATAAAAAATTATATTGTGCATTGAATATGTATATTTTAAATATAGTAAGAATATAAGAATTCAATTTAGTTTATTGTTAATATTTAATTAACAAGTAATTTTAAAAAATTAATTTTTAAACAATGAAAGTTTAGTAAAAATAATTATATTGAAACAATCAAAGTTTATATTCATTCTATTTTGTTACTGAATTTTTTATCTTTTTTAATTTACAATAGCATAATAAATGTAGTTATTTTAAATAGATTTTAACATAATTTTTAATTTGATTGGTTATAAAATCAAATCTATATTATAATTAATAAAAGCTAGAATTAATCATCTTTATTATAACAACACATATTTTAAGTGGCATATTAAGAAAATCCTATTATAAAGAATTATAATTAAATTACAAAAAGCTAATTTTTTGCACAAAAAGTTTTTTAAACATTCTTTTCTATATATATGCTTCAAAATGTTAGCTATCTTATTGCAATGTTGTTCTGCTAACCAATGCCTTAGGTTAGCTAACTCAAACTCAAGGTGTTGGACCCATAGATATTATTTGTTGATTGTCTAACTAATTTGAAATTAGAATGCAATTTTTTACAAAAAAGTTAAAATTGGGTGTTTGAGGGATTAAGGTTATTTTAGAGGATAATTTATGTAACTCTGCAAAATTCTAGGTTATATCATATGATTTAGCCAATTTTTTGCATTAAAAGATCAAGTATGGACAGAGGAGATGCCTCGATCTATCTCTTTTTTTATTTTAGAGGAAAAATTACTATTACATACTTATATATTGATTAAATATACTAGTCAAAACCTGCTTTTCATAAAATACACGGTTATGTCTGTAAGTTATTGTCTTGTTATAAACTTTATTCCTTCCATTTACATTTTATGTGTCTGAGAGAAATTTTTTTTTTAACTAAATGTCCTTAATCATTTATGTCCCTAAATTTTTTTTATGGAAAAGGAGGTGGGTAATGGTGGCTATGGGCCGGACAATAGATTTTTTTTTTTTTTTTTTGAGTTTTTTTACCAATTGATTAATTTACTGATGGAATTAATTTAATTAAAATTGTACCAAAAACGAATTTACTTATTTTCCGCAAAGAATATACTAAGAACATTAATTTACTAATTTATTTTTAAAATTTTTGAGTATGTTTTATGAATTTCCTTTGTCTATTTTGGAAATTTACGAAGAGTTTACATAATTTATATTAGGAAATTTTCATATTTTCCTAGAAATTTAATGGTAAAATCCATAAAAAAATAATAAAAAAAGACTAAAATATTTGACGAAATTAAAATTTAAGAATGTATCATATAATTTGAAAAAAAACGATACTAATTAATATATTTGATTAATATATAGAGATGTAAGAGTAATTCTCCCTATTTTAGATAATCTACTCTCTATGATTTAATGAAATTTGATAAGGTACGCGCCCTTACGTTCAGGGACCACCATTAAAATTAAGCCAAATACAAGGACAAGTTGATCACTACGAGACTGCGACATAATGGGCCTATGAAGTTCGCCTGATAGCATTCCGTATGTTGCAAAATAGAAAAATGGGCCTGAATATTATAGATGGGCTGAAGTTCTATAGAATGGGCCTGAATGTTAAAATATTCATTGCTTTAATAGGTATAATCCTACAATATTTTTCTTATTTTCTCTTTTTTTTTTTTTTCGGTAAACAAAAGGAAAAAAAAGTAACAGAAACCTATCTCAGGAAGTTAATGCCATGAGTATCTGCCCAAAGAATTAGGACTTGAATCCTAAATAAACAAAGAAGAAGGGAAAGAATAACTATCCAGAAAATGAGATAAGTTTCTATACTCCAAAAGAGTGTGCTGATGCTCGTGGAAATTTTAATATATATACGCAAAGATGACCGTTGAATAATTTGATGTCCTATTTGCAATTTTTTTTAAAATAGTAGATTATCAAATTATAAAGATATTAATTCCATGATATTTATCATCATAAATAATTTTTACTGTCTACTAATTTGCTTGCTGGTTTTTGAATAGTTTGATTAATTACTGAATTTCTATTGTATGGATTTTTTTTTTTTTCAATTCATTGGGAGGTCTTATGGATTAAAATAATATTACGGATACATACTAACATAATAGTTTTCTCTTGACTATGTAATTCTATGAATTTTATTTATTAGGAGACTCAATGGGTTAAAATAACATTATAGAGTTCACAACAACGAGAAAGTCTTTTCCTTGATTCAACATATTAGTGTTTTTCCTCCTATTTTTTTGAAGAAATATAATTCATTAATAATATAAAGTATTACAAAAACTCGTATAGATCAAACATAAAATTTTGCTATTAGTAGTTAATAGAGTTCGTTGATAAAATCAAAAGAATCATTTATATTCTTTTGAATAATGAAATGAGATAATATTAGATTCTTACACTTGAAAATGATTTTGATAAAAGATATAAATCTTCGTAATAGCAACTACTTCTTTGATTGATTTAAATGACAAAATAATAATTTCTTTGAATCTTTTATTCATGGATTGATTTTTCAAGAAATTGAAACATATGATGTATAAATATAAGTTCTTGATATATGTTAAAAACATCGATGGAAGAACATGTGGAAGTACCATATTTGATTGATTGAAGATCTACATCTATGAGTCAAGAGTTAAAGTCTTCAATCAAATAAATGAAATATTATATTTATATTTAGTAATAAACTCTCGGGACAAAATAAACTCCAAACATGGAGACTAATCAACAATAACAAAGCAATATTTGAGAAAAACAAAATATTATAAGAAAAACAAAAACCAATATTTACATTATAAGAAAAAAAATTTTGAGTTTATTAAAAGTGAATAAGATATATGAAGTGAAAAAAAAAAGAATAGAAGTTAGGGTTACAACTAATCACCATCGGCAGTTCAAACTAAAATTATGGTCGACGACTTGAGAGAAAAGAGAGAGAGATATAGTCTAACACTAAAATGATCTTAATACAAAATATTTAAAATAGGTGTTTTCCTTAAATCATCAAATTAGTAAAAATACTAATAGTTGAGAGGATATAGAGAAGATAAATTAAATCACACATGATATTATGTTTTTTAACGAAATTCATTACCTTCTTAGCAGGGAGTTTGGCTCTAGCATAAATGATGCTGTGAAGAAGTCTTATGAGGCTTTGATATTCTTTTTAACACACTTTTATTGAGAAAAGACTTGAAAGTAAATTATGTTTTCTTGGTATTATTATTTAAATGCATGGATGATTAGAAAGACTTTTAATATAATTAATATTATCTTATATCTTTACATAAAAAAATATATATTATATCTTACAAAATTATGTTATAATTTTATTGTCTTTGAAGATATAAAAGATTATGCAATAAATAAATAAATTCAAGAATTTACAAATAGTAGATACTATGTATATGCAATCCTCGTACTACATGACTAGTATGTGTGTATGTGTATACATATATATTTATATACCTAAAAGACAGAGACACAAAAGATAACTTGAAAAAACAAAATAACTATATATGCATTTCCTTTCTTGAAGAGGAACATAACAAAAATGAAATCAGTAATAATTTCTTAAAATCTATAGTTGCCATATCAAGAGGTAAAAATTTCTTATTATGCTTATAAACATAAGGGTTAAATGCCTATCTTGGAACCCTAGATGTCCCTTTCTAGATGTTTTTGTTTTGATTACATTTGCCCAATGGCTATTTGAAGATCCAAGTTTAAAATTCAATTCTTTGAAATTTCTATTTCTATATACCTATTTAAAATATTTGTATGCATGTCACCTTCCCTCATTTAGTGAAATATGAACATTTAATGCTATTAATAATTACTATGTCATGTTGCCATTTAATTTTGAATTTCTTTCTTTCTTTTTTTTTTTTTCAATGAACAAAATGATATCCTATCTAAATCATGAAAGCGCCCCCCCTTTCTTTTCTTTTTTTTTTTTTTTTTTGGTTAAAAGGTGAAATTGT